>NC_133622.1:48292593-48512593 GCF_048593235.1 Sminthopsis crassicaudata
CTTCTTTGGTTGCAAATTTCTTCCTTCTCCACAGATCTGAGGGGCAAATTATTCTTTGTTCTTATAATTTTCTTATAATATCACTCTTTATATCTAAATCATGAACCCATTTCAACATTATTTTGGTACACAATGTTACATGTGGGCCAATGCCTAGTTTCTACCACACTAATTTTGAATTTTGCCAATAGTTTTTGTTAAATAGTGAATTTTTATCCCAAAAGCTTGGGTCCTTGAGTTAGTCAAACATTAAATTATTATAGTCATTGACAATTTTGCCTGTGAACCTAACCTATTCAAAAGATTTAGTCTATTTCTAAGCCAGTATCAAATGATTTTGATGATCACTAAAACTATATTATAGTTTTAGATGTGGGAAAGGTAGGCCACATTTATTTGCATTTTTTTATTAATCCCCTTGAAATTATTGACTTTTTTTTCCTACTAGTTGAATTTTGTTATTATTTTTTCTAGTTCATATAGTTCCTGACTTTGCCTTGGCAGATAGACTCCCAAATATTTTATACTATTTACAATTATTTTAAATGGAATTTAGCTTTGTATCTCTTACTGTTGGACTTTGTTGATAATATATAAAAATGCTGATGATTTGTGAGGATTTATTTGTGGTGATGAAGACAATATTTCAATATCTAATTTTTTTAGAATAAAAAATGAATTGTTTGAATTTAATGGCATGTTATACATCTTGATATAATTTTGAGGTTGGATTTGTAGAGAATATTCCTGATTTTAAACAAGCCCTTTGTAAATGTCATAAATTCTAATTGTTAAGAACAAATAATTTAATTAATATATTTCAATAGCAAATGAGACATTTATTTGTGTATAAATATTCATTAATGAATTGGTCTATGGTTTATTTTGGGGGAAAGGGATTTACTTTTTTTTAAATTTTTGATGAATATATCATTCAAGGTATTGAATAACATACTAAATGTATTTGTCTATATTCACAAAACACTAGATTATTTTTATAATAATTTGCACAGAAATTATATGTTCTTGGAAAGTTTGGTCTATCAGAACGTGATTTTTGAAAATTTAAAAGAATCAATTATGAAAATCAAATAATTCTTGGATAACTTATATTTTGTTATATATTGATTTGTTTACAATATTCATATCCTATTTATCACTTTATATAAGCTACATCCCTCTAATTATTTATAAATAACATTTTTATTTCCTCTTTATTGTGCCCACTTCCCTTTAAAATGATTTTATTTTTCTTTTTGCATTAATTTTTCTGATTTTCAATTTTATTGTTTTTAAAATAAATATTAATTTAATTTTCTTTAGTTTTTCACATATTACTTCCCTTTTTAATTTCATTACACTTTTCAAATTTATTTTGATTCTTTATTATGTCTTTAGATAAGTATCTGTCTTATAATATACCCTTTTTATTATTAGTAGTATAAAAATACAAATATTTTCCTAAGGACGGTTTTATGTATTTTCCATAAGTTTTGCTATTTGATATTGTCCTTATTTTTTCAGAATCAAATCATTTTTATGACTTTTGCTATTTTTATAAATTAAATTTTCCTATTGAATTATGATCTGAAATATATGCATGGATAATTTTTCATTTTGATTTTAATTTGCCATTTGACCCTCCTTCTGCCTCTTCCATTGATGTATCAATTTGAACTTTTGAGGGAATATTTCCCTCTAAATCTTTAAAATAACAGAATTATTTATTGAAGTTTCTAAAAATAACATATCTTTATTCACATATTGAGCAATTCTGCAAAGAAAGTGGTAAAAAGAACAGGTCTCTTCAATATAACCTTTGGTGTAATAGTTGAAGTCTAAGTCAGTATAAAAAGTCAGTTTTCTGTTAATTCCAGAAATGGGCTGGAAGCTTAATATATTTTGAACACCACATGTTTTCCCCTAGGAATAGTGAATGATCTGAATGTGGATGTCTGAGTCCCACTTGGCTTTGCTAACAATGGGAAAATTACTGGAGGCCAGACAGTCATATAATAGTACACGAGAAGATGTAGCATTAGGGAGGAGAGAATAAATAAAGGTTGGGGAATTTCCCAATACACATTGAACCCTCATCCCCATTTTCCTAGAACAGGTAATAATCCATGGTTTTTTAACTCTGGCAAGTGGTTGGGAAGCCACCCAGAACTTTCATGACCTTTCTAGAGTATTTGACTGACATTTTTGTTCTAGAGGAGTATGTTGTATTGGAACTGTCAGAGCTCACAGCTGACTGCTCAATAATATATTAACTATTCATTGCCTAATAGTTTCCATTATATGAAGACACTAAACAGTTTTCATACATGACTGATTACTATAGCCTATTTAACCCTTTCTGAAAACAAAGGTCTCAGGAAATTCCTCAAGCCACTAAATTACCCTGATGCCTAATTTACATGACTCCAAATATTCCTATGACTTTCTGCATTTTTTATTTTGTTATCTCAATATCTTAGTATGATCTATATCCAGCTACTGTATCCTCTTCAATAAAGGACTTTTGAATGATAATGATGAAATTTAAATGCATACAGTTAAATCCAGGTACTTGATAGGATGCAGATATGAGAACATTGCATTTTCAGGGATCCCATAAACTAAAATATTAACAGGGAAGTTGGCAGTGAAATATATTTACCAGGAATCACAAATAGGTGAAATGATTCAGATGAAATAGGAATGGGTTCTCATGAGGAATATAAATTCAATAGTATTTTCAGAGAATTATTGATCTGTAAAGAATTGAGGGAGAACCCCAAGTCCTATTAGATGTCAGATGGACAAGGATTTGAACCACTGCAAAATGAAATGTGGCTTAGATATTATTATTATTCATCAAACATGCAGAGACAATTTCAGAATCTTATTGTAGAACAAGGCTGCTTGTCCTGATTATAATTTTATTAGTCCAAGTAGGTTCAACTCTAAGTCTCTTGACAGATTCTTTCATTTCTTTCCTTTACCGTTTTCTCCATTATAGAGGATGTTCCCCCCATTTTTTTCAACTTACAAAATTCCTGCCTCCTTCCAGACCTAGTTCAAATATCATTTTGTCCAAAAAGCCTTCCTTGATTGTATTAGCTCCCATCAATCTTCTTTTCCTGCACAAGTCAGTATATAGTTTTTAGGTTTTTATTTTGTTTGTTTGTTGATTGTTTCATTTGAGAATTTACATGCTTGAGAAATTACATGCCAAAAACGACTGTTAGTGTTCTTAAGAACAGGGACTATAATGGTTTACAAAAGATCAATTTACTTTTCTAGCAAACATATTGAGCAATCTCCTATATTAGCATTTGTATGAAAATAGTAATTTTATACCAAAGAAGGTGACCTCGCTGTGTCAGACCTAAAACTATATTACAAAACAGGGGTCATCAAAACCATTTGGTACTGGCTAAGAAATAGAATAGTCAATCAGGGGAATATGTCAGGTTCACAGGACAAAATAGTCAATCTACAATGTAGTCAATGACTATAGCAACCTAGTATTTGACAAACCCAAAGACCCCAGCTTTTTCGATGAGAATTCACTATGTGACAAAAACTGCTGGGAAAATTAGAAACTGGTATGGCAGAAAGTAGGCATTGATCCATACCTGAAATTATATACCAAGACAAGGTTGAAATGGGTTCATGATTTATACATAAAGAGTGATATAAGCAAATTAGAATAACATAGTTTACCTTTCAGATATGTGCAGAAGGAAGGGATTTGTGAGCAAAGAAGAATTGGAGCTCCTTATTGAACAGAAAAAGATAATTTTGATTATATTAAATTAAAAAGTTTGTGTACAGACAAAACTAATGCAGATAAAATTGGAAGGTAAACAATAAATTTGGAAAACTTTTTAACATTTAAAGCTTCTGATGAAGGCTTCATTTCTAAAATAAATAGAAAATTGACTCAAATGTATTAAAAAAAAAACAAAGCCATTCTCAAATTGATAAAAGGGCAAAGGATATGCTCAGACAATTCTCAGATGAACAAATTTAAAGTATTTCTAGGTGCTCTAGATCAGAGAAATGCAAATTAAGGCAACTCTAAGAAACCACTCCATACCTCTCAGATTGACAAAGATGACAGGAAAAAATAATGAAGAGCGTTGGAAAGAATGTGGGAAAACTGGGACACTAATACATTGTTGGAGGAATTGTGAATAGATCCAGTCATTCTGGAAAGCAATTTGAAATTATGCCTACAGAATTATCAAACTGTGCATAGCCTTTGATCCCCTGTTACTACTGGGCTTATATCCCAAAGAGATCTTAAAGGAGGGAAAGGGACCCATATGTGCAAAAATGTTTGTAGCAGCCCTATTTGTAGTGGCCACAAACTGGAAACTGAGTGGATGCCCAGCAGTTGGAGAATGTCTCAATAAGTTATGGTATATGAATGTTATGCAATATTATTGTTCTATAAGAAACTATCAACAGGATGATTTCAGAGGTCTGGGAGACTTACATGAACTTATGCTAAGTGAAATGAGCAGAACCAGGAGATCATTGTACCTGACAACAGCAGTATTATATGACGATCAATTCTGATGGACTTGGCTCTTCTCAACAATGAGACCATTCAGGCCAGTTCCAATAATCTTGTGATGATGAGAGCCATCTATACCCAGGCAGAGGGCCGTGGGAACTGATTGTGGAACACAAGAGAGCATTTTCATTTATTTTGTTGTTTGTTAGAATTTTATTTTCTATTTTTTTCCTTTTTGAACTGACTTGTCTGCAGCAAGATAATTGTATAAATATGTATGTCTACACTGAATTCATATATATATATATATTTTATATGTTAACATATATTAGATTACTTAACATCTGGGGGATGAGGGCAAGGGAGGGAAAAATTGGAACACAAGGTTTTGCAAGGGTCAATATTAAAAAAAAATTATCCTTGCATATGTTTTGAAAATAAAAAGCTTCAATAAAAAAGAAAATAGTAATTTTAAGATATACATTTGACAAAAAATCTGGCATGAAGAATATGAATTAAACCTTGTACCTTTTATTTAGGAGACATATCAAAAGCCCCCATTTAAAGCTTATTTACTTTTATTTTTAAATAACTTTAATGAATTCATTTATGTGTTTTCCCAGACTGTTATTGAAAATAAGTAATACATTTGAAGGATCAATCTAAAAATAAAGAATATTGATATTAGCAAGAAATAACAGCCCTGAAAGTGACAAAGAAGAAGTAGTGAAACTACCAAAAGCGGGTAATTCCTTTAAAAATAGGGGCAAACAGCCATACATATAGTCCTTAGGAGTATGTCTATATTTCAGCATAGCACAAAAATTGATGTTAATTATAATAACTGTTATGATTAGTATACTATAGTATGGTATAACACAAGAAGGGCTATAGAAAAAACTCTTTCATGGATTGAGTGAGAGTTAACATTATAAGTTTGTGCAATAAGTTTGCTAACCAGTCTTTTCCCCCCAAGAAAGCACTGAAAAATGTGTCATTTCTCTTGAGAGAGAAGATAATTTCAATGCCTCAGGGACCAAAAATTCAGTATTTAAGTATATCAGAAAAAAAACAATTGGAAATTTCTTACCTTCCAGGAAAACAAGATAAATAAATTTCTTGGCATCCCAAAAGCCTTTGGAAAGTTAGCCCTAAGAAAAGTGAGTTCTCTCACTGTCATCATCAGGTAACCTCTCACCATTGAAGATGATTGTTATGAAGATGACTGAAGTCAATAACATAACATAGTATTTATTGTAGATGTTAAGATCAAAGGACATCCATTTAAGTAGGGTATAATAAATTGTATAACACCAGAACGTTCAAGGTGAACTCACTGATCTGAAGTGATGGTGCTAAAAAGTTCTATACCCAATTTAGCCTTGATAGTGTTCTAGATATTGACAACGAAAAAACAATCATTTCAGTTGCATCGAAGTAGTTTTAAAAACAAACAATAAGTACTTTTCTATTATCTCTCAAAATGAATAGCAATTCATTTTATATATATTTACAAACTAAGTAATTTTTTGATTATAGCAACTATTAGAAACATTCTAACTACCTGAAAATTTTACTGATGTTGGACTTTTCATTCTCTGATAAAGCAAGAGCGACATGAAATAAAAAGTAAATGTTTTTCTTATCTAACCCTTATAGTCCCTAGTTCAATGTCAACCACATGCAAAATATTTATTTTCTTCTTATTTATTTATTATTCACCCATATTCAAGAAAGTGTAATACTATCTACAAAGAGAAGAATTGAATCCTACTGAAGATATACCTATAAGCACAATTTTGATCTAGGGTCAAACTATCCTGCTTATATAATGACAAGATTGGAATAGTCAGGACTTCAAAATTACTGGAAATATTATCATTTGTTACCATTCATTGTGATCACAGATCATAACAGAATGATTTTAATATCTGTTGAATCATACCACATGTGAATAGAATTAAGAATGATAATATATAGCACTTTTTGTGCAAGGCAGTTTATATATACATATATATTAGCTCATTTGAAGCTCATAATAACTCCAATAACTATTATTATCCCCATTTTACAGATGAAATTTTTAGGCATGTAATCCTGAAGAAGTCACTTAATGTATGTTAATTTCGTTTTCCTCACCTGCAAAATAACACCTGAGCAACTAAACAGCTCCAGGCTGAGTCTAGAGTCAGTAAGATGCATTTTCCTGAACTTATGTCAAGATTTTTTATCTGACCTCAAGACACTTGCAGTGTGATTCTGGGAATGTTAATTAAATCTGTTTGCTTCATTTCTTCATCTGTAAAAAATGAGCTTCAGAAGGAAATTGTAATG
The DNA here is from genome assembly GCF_048593235.1 of Sminthopsis crassicaudata. Taxonomy (NCBI): domain Eukaryota; kingdom Metazoa; phylum Chordata; class Mammalia; order Dasyuromorphia; family Dasyuridae; genus Sminthopsis; species Sminthopsis crassicaudata. The sequence continues at coordinate 48,299,438 of NC_133622.1, forward strand.
TCCTGGCATCTCTCAATTGTAATCCTTCTTTGGGAGGAGGTTTCTTTTCTGTATAATCTTTTCCTCTGTGAGCAGGTTCCTTGGGAGGCTTCTGGAGCCTTCCCCTCCAAAAGTGTGGGATTGCTGGATTTGCCAATCCATGGGAAGTTTTCTCTTTGACTCAATCCAGACTCTCTCCTTGCCCCACTGCCCTCCTCTTTTATCTTGTGGGCTTGTGGGAACTCCATCATCCAATGAACTTGCTCCTTTTAAAGGTTGTGTAAACTCCTTTTCAGAATTCCTTTTAAAGGTGTGAACAAAGATGTGAACTAGAGAATTATTAAGTACCAATTTAGCACTTAGTAAGAACCTAACAGGAAATGGTAAAGCAATCTTTACCCAGAAAACCCTAAATGGGGTCACGAAGAATGCAATGAACAACAAAAAAGAATAGCAACTATCTTACAGGGTTAGTAAAATATCAAATTAGATACTGATATAAGAGAATTATTTTGGAAAGCTTAAAGCACTGTATGAATCAATTGTGATGATTGAGAGAACCATGCAAAATATTGTGTGTCAGGAATAAGATAAGTCTTTTAAAAATTATGTTCATCTCTGGTCTTTTCATTAGACATTAATTAGATTCACTTATTTCATTGAATGTCCATCTTCTTCCCTGAAAGAAAATGCTCTATTTAGTGGGGCATTATATTCTTTTCTGCATTCCAAGTTCCTTTGTCTTTCAGGATATCAGATTCCAGGCCCTTCAATCCTTTAAGATAGAAGCTGCTGGGTTCTGGATAACCCTTATTGTGGCTCCTTAGTATTTGAATTATTTCTTTCTGGCTGCTTGTAATAGTTTTCCTTCGTCTAATAGTTCTGAAATTTAGCCACAATATTTCTTGGAGTTTTCATTTAGGGATCTCTTTCAGGAGGTGTTAGATGAATTCTTTAAATGGCTATTTTACATTCTGATTCTAAAACATTGGGACAGTTCTCTTTGATGATTTCCTGTAAGATAATGTCTACGTTCTTTTTTCATCATGATTTTCAGGAATTCCAATGTTTTCCCAAGTAGATATTTTATGTTTTCTTCAATTTTGGGGGAGGTTTTACTTGACTGATTCCTGATGTCTCATAGAGTCATTTATTTCCATTTATTTAGTTTTGATAATAATAATGAATTATTTCCTTAATTTACACTATTTTGGTTCTTTTTTGTATTTGGCCAATTGAATTTTTAGATGAGTTATTTTAGATGATTTTTCCTTCATTTCACTTATCCTGTTTTTCAGGGAGTTGTTTTCCATTTTATCAAATCAATTGTGTAGGATGTATGCTTTTTATATTTCACTAAATCTATTTTATAAGGACTTTTCTTCAGATAATTTGTTTCCTTTTTCAAACCCTCTTGCAAAGTTCTCATTTATTTTCCCCATTTTTCTTCTACCTCTCTTTTAAGATTCTTTTTAATTTCTTCCAAGAGAGCTTTTGAGACGGGAACCAATTTATATTACCCTTTCGACCTTCATCTGGAGATGATCTGCTTTTAGTGACCTCAGAGTTTGAAATATATTCTTCTGTTTCACCATAAAAAACTATTTATGTTGAGACTTCCTTTTGCTTTTTTGCTTATTTTTAAAAAGAGTTGAACTCTCCTTTTAGGTCAAAGGAGATTGTCCAAGTCTCCTCTGCAACATCAGTGACTATGCTGGGTTAGTGCTAAGTGGGCATAGCCAGGTCCTGTGTAATTCTGGTGTTTTGGGGTTCACTATTTGCCTTTTGTGTTTCTATCAGATGTTTTATAACTGCTCTTTTGAACTACTGGCTTGCAATCATGGCAGAGTAGCCAACACTGTGGAAGAGTCCTCCCCATAGATTCTCTGGTGTAAGGAGCCCACACCAACCCAGGACTGTTCCCTGCCTGCACTGATGTCTGTTTTCAGCCTGCTTGAGCTTGACCAGCCTCCCTCCTTGCCTGACTGAAACAGACCTTTTCTGGAGATGTTCAAAATTATCTTCTGCTGATAATTTGATACATTCCCAATATTTGTGGGCTCTGTCACTCCAAAACCAGTTCAGAGGCTGGATTTGCTGTTAGTCTGAGGATCGTAGGAAAAGATCAGAGAAAAAGTTTTTCCTCTCCACCATTGTAGCTCCATCCATAAAATAAGGTTATTAAAATGTTCTCTTTGAAACATTTCATGAGAATTTGCTTGATATGAGAAGCTTTTTTTTTGTTTTGATCTGAGAGAGTTGAATTATGCCAATGAGGATTTTAGCAAGCCTAAGAAAATTATATGCCCTAATATATTTATACTATATAAATATATTTAATACACTTGTACAATAGAATTTTTTGTTTTGTTTTGTTTTGTTTTTGTTTTCTTGTTTTCACTGAGATAATTGGGGTTAAGTGACTTTTCCATGGTCACATAGCTAGGAAGTATCTGAGACCAGATTTCAACTCAGGATTTCCTGACTTCAGGGCTGGTAACTGCACCACTTAGCTGTCCCTGCAATAGTTTTTATAACTTTAATCATAACAGAATTTATGTAGTGCTTAAATTTTTCCAAAAGATTTTACACTTTATTTCATTTGATCCTCACAACTTTGGGAATTAGATGCTATTATTACCCCATTTTACAAATAAGGACATTGAGATTGAGAATACTTATTACTGATAAGTATAATACTCTATCAACCAATCTAGTTACTCCCATAAAATAATAGGATAAAAATTCATTTCAGTACCATTTATATCTGAATGACATAAAAAACAAGATTGCAATATTAACAATTACAATATAAACAAATATGGCAAATAAAAGTTGCCATTGTTTTAAATAGTTATTAAACTCTTTAAAGTTTCACAAGACTTCACAATTCTATTTCAGGTAGAAATAGACCTGTGAGAGAAATTCCATATATATACATATATATAGCTTTACAGACTAGCAAATTGAGTCACATAACTGGTAAATTCATTAAGGAGGCAGAACACATCTTTCTTGAATTCAACTTTGGCTCTATTTTCCCAACAAAACTGCATGAATACTAAAGCCACTATAAAATTTTGAAAGAGCAAAGAAACGTATTCTAAGTTAAAGAAATGATATTAAATTATAATAGCCTACAATAAATAATTTTGAATATATTCTTTGACATTAGGTTGATGTTCCTAATGTATAGAAAATACAATTTTTTCTACTTATGGCATGTTATGTTGTTTCAATTATTGTGAATGTAAATAGAAACATTTTATATTCTTCATATAAATTATTTTGTATTACAAGAAATAGTCACCTTATCTTTATTCTGGTTGAAAACTTTAGTTATGAGATTTTTATTAGAAGGGGTATTTGCCTGATGAAGATAAAATACAGTTTTGCTTTTTTGGATGACCTTGTCATTTGTAAAAGCATTGCATTTTAATGAGATATCATTTTAAAGACCTTTGGAGTAAATTGAGTTTACTGAGATATTTTTTAAGAGTAATTACTTACCAGAGGTTGTCAGAACACTGTTACAATATCAACCTTCTCCAGGGTAGATAACTGAAAGAGTATGAAATGAATTAGAGCTTCCACCATTAATGTTTGATAGGAGACAGTAGTGAAAGAGATGGATGCTTATATAATCGACATTCTTAACATTTAGGGCTGAATAGTTAAATGCCAGAAACATAATTTTGAACAAAATGGCAGGACCTGACTCAATAATATTTAATGATGTAGCATACTTCGTGTATGAAAGAAATGAGCAAAAGTCATTTCATAGCATTAATGCAATTATTTAAAATAGGTTTAATTATATCCACATTATTCAGAAGTTTTTATTCCTATTATTGTTCCTGAAATCAATTATATTTGACCATTCAAAATTGAGTTGCACCAATCCAAAGATGACAAAACTCTATTTTTTAAATCAGATACACATTTCAAAAACCTTATTCTGATAAAAATCACCTTGACATTGCCTTGTGACCTTGGATTTACCTACTTTGCCTCTTCTTTTTAAAATGAAATGATCACATGTACAACATATACAACAATGCAATTATTTAAAAATACAAATGATGTCCTTTTTTAAATTCTGTGATGTAGCATATTTTGTTTTCAATAAATACTCCAAAGTCATTACCATCAATATAGAAAGCAATGCTAACCATTCAAGATAGTGCAATTGAAATACCTTATTTTCAACATTACTCTTTGGCAATGCAGTTCAAATTCTAATTTTCAATTCAAAGTCACACTGTTGCATGGAAATAAATTATCTTGCAATCCATGTGCTATATCATAGCATAATCTCTTTTGTTTTTATCTTTCTTAATCTGTCACTCTATCTTTTCCCAAGGAAAAAAATTAAAATATGTGTGTGTATGTATGTATGTATGTATGTATGTATGTATGTATGAAGAAAGAAAGAGAGAGAGAGAGAGAGAGAGAGAGAGAGAGAAAGGGAGGGAGGGAGGGAAGGAGAGAGAGAGAGAGAAAGCTGTTATATCAATTTTGGGTTTTTAAATAGTTATCCTTGTTCTGTTCACTTTTTTTCTGAATGATTATGCATTCTTGAGCTTGATGATACTCAGCTATTAGCAGTTGACAGGAAACATAAATATTCAAATATTTAATTAGTGTCCATATGTTATTATAAGATATAATCTAGAATTCAGAAAGAATTGAGTAGTAGTGAGGTAGTTAGAGGGTTTATCTTGGACTCAAGAAAATTTGAACTCAGATTCAAAACCTGCCTTTAACACTAGGCAAGTCACCTAAATTTTCTGTGTCAGATTTCTTCTAAATATTTAGCCAGATTTATTTATTAAATGATGAGACAGAGCTGAATGGTATCTCTGGTTCCTTTCAGTTTTACACTGATGATCCTTTAAATTTTTATCTTGAATACATAGTGAAAATAACATATGTTATATACATAATTAAGTAGCTAATAAAGTGATGCTACCACACATTGCAATACAATAAGTCAATAAGATCTACTGATGAGTCCAACTCAATTTCAAATAATACTGTACCATTGATTGCAATTTGAAAACTTTTTGGATAAAAAATATAGAAATCTTTAATATAGGATTTGGTTTCCAATAGCATCATTTTTATAAGTAATTTTGTTGGTGGTGTTGTTTTTCAATAATACAATCCAAGAATTTTGGTAGCACTGCTATTATTTCCAAGATGATCACTTCTTGCTCTTCTATTCCCCCCCCCCCCCCCTGAGGCTGGGGTTAAGTTACTTGCCCAGGATCACACAGCTAGGAAGTGTTAAGTATCTGAGGCCAGATTTGAACTTGGGTCCTCCTGAATTCAAGGCTGGCGCTCTATCCACTGCACCACCTAGCTGCCCCCACTTCTTGCTCTTCTAATAAATTAATGCAACTCAATTCAATATTTCCCAAATCCCTAGTAGATGAGAAACACTATACCGGTCACAAAGGACAAGAGAATTCATATTAATTGATATTTATCCAATGCTTTATGCCTACAGTTACCTTTACAAAACTTCTTTACTCCTTTCTAGAAATCTTCATGTAAGTAATTATAGTGTTGTGTTACTGTTCTAATTCCACATTTTTAGATGACTTACATTAAGAAAAATAACTAAGACTTTTCAACTGTGACAGATGTGGTGTGTAAAGAGGAAGTAGTAGTTATGAGAGGGACATAATGGGCCAGATGAAGGACAGAGGGTAATGGGGCAAAAGAAAGATGTTAGGTCAAAGGACAAGGTCTCTAGGACATCTGGAAGAATATATACTGAGATTTTAAAAGCATAATTACAATAGGAAAAGGACAAACTAATAGTGGCTAAAATCCTTCTTATGCTTAAAACATTTGAATTCTTGGGTAAGCCATATTATATTCCTAGGTCTCAGTTTCTTTACATGTAAAACAAGACTATGATATTATTTGCCCTCTGGGTCCCATCCAGCCTTAAAATTATGATATTTTGGTCAAGCAGAGACAAGATAGACTTGGTAGAGAACTCCAATTCTTGGCAACTAATGTAGTAAAGGAAGAAACACAACCTCATAGGAAAAGCAAACTCTAACAATTTCTTTAAAGGAAGTATGATTTCTGGTTTGTTGGCATATAATTGCAAAGCCCCATTTGAGCCTTATTGGTCACCATCCTGGTAGTTAATAAATGTTACATAATTTGTATAATAATAGTACCATGTTAGTAAGTGGAAGAATGTGGAAGAGCTAGCTCCTAGGTTTTTGGATCCCGTGTGTGTATGTGTGTGTGTGTGTGTGTCTCTCTCTCTCTCTCTCTCTCTCTCTCTCTGTATATATATATGTATATATATATATATAAAATTTGTCCTTGACCTTTATAAATAAGATTTTATTGATTTGTTTGTCCATTCATTCATTCATTTATTTATTTGGCTTTGTGCTCCTCTATCTCTTTTTCTTCTCATTTTCATTTCAATAGCATGAATATTTACCAGTCTTCTATGCTTATTCCTCCTTTTTTTCTCTTTACATCCTTTATCTTTTGGCAATTTCACTTTCCTGTAAGGGCCGTTTAAATGGGCAGTGCCACAGTGCAACAGGAGATTGAGTGGTCCGGAAGTAATCTCTGTGGATATAGGACTGCCTTGTGGGTGGGATCCTGTCTGTATTGAGATAGCTTTGTAATGGGTGACGACTCTCTCGCCGGTTGGCTGTGTGTGTGAGACCTCACAGGCCCTTTATAAGCCCATTGCAGACAGCAGTCGCCCTCTTTAACCTGGATCCCTAACCTGGGATAGCCAAGCCAAGCCAAGCTGATGGATAGCCCAGAGAAGTAAGGAGTTTGGTAATGAACATGTGGGTCTTCAGACCAGGTGTTCTCTAGGGAGCTGACAAGTTGACAAGTCAGAGCATTATGTGAGTAAGTATGATAAAGGCTTTTAAGATTACACATGGATGTTCTTGAGCTTGTTACTGGTTATTAAACTATAGATTCAAGAGATCGTGGCCAGAGACCTTTGAAGGCCTCAGAGGAGGCGAGCCGGGTAGAGTTGACACTGCAAAGGTCAGTGGTCAAAGGTATTCTGTTGGGCCTAGGGCAGACTAATAATTGTAACTGCCAGGAGGGCATGTCACACTTTCCCACAGTATTTTAACTACCACTTTTATGTAGATGATTTTCTAATTTATATATCAATTCCTGATTTCTATATATGTTAGCAGAGAATATATTTGCAGTCTTTTAGCCAAAAGATATACAATACCAGTAAATCTTAAACTATAAAATACACATAGAAGTACACATATCTATCATCTAATTCTGTTTTAAAGTGGAAGGCATTTGATGGGGACTATGAAACACATGACCATATAGTAATTAACACAGAAATCTAGTTATAAGTTGAAATATTAAGCACATGGTCTTTTTTCCAGTGTTTTATTTTTTATTAAAGCTTTTTATTTTTGAAAACATATCCAAGAATTCTGCATCATTAGCCCTTGAAAAATGTTGTGTTATAGTTTTTTTCTCCCTTTTCCCACCCTCATTCCCTAGATGGCAAGTATCTAATATATGTTAAACATGGTAGAAATACATGTTAAATCCAATATATGCATATATATTTATACAATTATCTTGGTGTATAAGAAAAATCAAATAAAGCCAGAGAAGAAAATGATGAAAAAATAAAATAAAATGAAAGCAAACAACAACAAAGTGTGAGAATGCAATGTTGTGAACCACGCTCATTTCCCTAAGTTCTTTCTCTGGATGTGGATGGCTCTTTTCATCAGAAGACCATTAGCGCTGCAATGAATCATCTCATTGCTGAAATGAGCCATGTCCATCAGAATTAATCATCAGATAATCTTGCTGTTGCCATGTACAATGATCTCCTGGTTCTGCTCATTTCATTTAGCATCAGTTCATGTTAGTCTTTCCAGGTGTCTCTAAAATAATCCTGTTTATCATTTCTTATATAAAAATAATATTCCATAGTATTCATATACCATAACTTATTCAGCCATTCTCCAACTGATGGGCATCCACTCAGTTTCCAGTTTCTTGCCAGTACAAAAAAGGCTGCACATGTGGGTCCCTTTCCCTCCTTTAAGATCTTTGGGATATAAGCCAAGAGAAGCACTGCTGGGTCAAAGGGTATGCACAATTTGATAACCCTTTGGGCATAGTTCCAAATTAGCACATGATCTTTTTAAAAAATTACTAGTTCATCAAATGAACAAAGAAATCTATAAAAATATTATACTTAGAAATAATACAATATTTACATAAATTCTAAAAATGGAGAGCTCAAAATTATTCCTGGGAAGAAAATGTCTTTGAATAACTCTTCTCAGCTATATTAGGTATGTGAAGAAACAAGGCCATAGACTTTGTAATTATAAGAACTAAAATTGCAAATAACTCGGGGATTCTAGCTCAGTTATGATTCAAAACAAAGCCAATATGGCAAGCAAATCCAGACCCTATACATGCTCCCTTGGTTTTGTTTGTTTTGTTTTGCTTATAATTTTATCTTTCAGAAGTAAAAAAAAAAAAAAAAAAAAAAAGGGGGGGGGAAATATTTTGCACTTAATTTTACAAAATAAAGAGATATTACTTGGTAAGTTAGACACTATGGGGCCTTAAGAAGGAAGTGGATAAGATGGCGGAGAAGAAACACACGACTCAGTGAACGTCCTCACTCCCTCACAACCAATTAGATAAATTAAGTCTCAAAATTAGCTCAGGACTGATAGATACCACAAGGACTGGAAGCACGACTTACCAGCTGAAGAGAATCTGGAGTTTCAACAGGAAAGGTCAGTTCTCAGGGGAGGAATAAGAAAGACCAGCACAGACGGTGGGGTAGGGGCACACTGCGCCCATTGCGCTGGGAGGGGCTCTGGGATCAGAGAAGCCACTGAGGTAAAGGAATCTGGCACAGGCTGTTAGCTCTTCTCTGCTAATTATTTAGCAGTTCAGAAGAGAAAGCCAAAATATTTTAAAACTCAGATTAGATTCCCCCCCCCCCCACCCTGGGGGTGACTCAGCAGAGAATCGGCACCAGGGGGTGTGGCCTCAGCTACCTCCTGAGAATAGTTAAGAGATTGACAAGTGGGTGGATACGGCCCAAGGCAACACACACTGCCTAGCTTAGCTGGAGGGAGTGGAACTCAGCTCCAGGAAGTCCCAGAGAAGCGGAACCTTTGAACTAGGGACCGCGGTTTCTGGCAGACACTTCCAGTTTGAGCGCAGGGGCTTCTCACGTCACCTGCTGCAGACATCCACTCCCCACCCGGACACATAGACTGGGCTTCCTGCTGTCTTCACTATTCTACGCCCTCGAAGCACAGCAGTGCTAATCACCTCTGGGGCACTTCCAGGGAGGGGGTGTGGAAATCTCTCCCAGAGCTTTCTCTTAGCTCCGGCGCAGGGGCCGCTGCATCCATCCCATCTGGGAGGAAGCTGGTAAAGAAGTAAATAATTTCCTACCCCAGGGACAGACCCCAAAAGATTTTTTTAAGTATGAGCAAAAAAGCTAGAAAAACTATAGATTCCTTCTATACAGAGAAAGAGCGGGTATCCAACCCCGAGGAAGTTAACAGCAAAGATTCAGAAGATAACAACCTAAAGGGGAACGATTCCTGCCCCCCATCACATAACTCTCTCCTAGAAGAAGCTCTTAAAAAATTGAGGGAGATCGAAGAAAAATGGGGAAAGGAAAGAGAAGTTATGATAGAGAATAACAATGTCCTGAAATTGGAGTTGGAAAAAATAAAGAATTCACAGGAGATGCAGGGAAACAAAATTAGTGAATTAGAAAAGGTTAAAAAAACACAGGAAAGTAGGATTTCTGAATTGGAAAAGATAAAAAAGTCTCAAGAAAATAGGATTTCTGAATTGGAAAAAGAAAATAATTCTCAAAAAAAAAAATTAGGGAAATGGAAAAAAATTCAATAGAGCAAAATAACTCATTTAAAAACGAAATTGGGCATTTACAAAAAGAACTAAAAACTGTGAAAGAAGAAAATAACTCCTTAAAAGTCAGGATGGAACAAATAGAAATGAATGATTCACAGAGAACCCAAGAATCAGTCAAACAAAACAAAAAAAATGAGAAGCTGGAGAACAACGTCAAATACTTACTGGGAAAATCTATAGACCTGGAAAATAGATCTAGGAGAGATAATCTGCGGATTATTGGACTTCCCGAAAACTATGACCAAAAAAAGAGCCTAGATTCTATTTTACAGGAAATTATCAAAGAGAACTGTCCAGAGATAATAGAAACAGAAGGGAAAGTAGATGTGGAAAGAATTCATCGAACTCCTTCTGAAATAGACCCTAAAAAAAGAACACCACGGAATATTGTGGCTAAGCTGCAGAATTACCACACAAAGGAGAAAATCCTGCAAGCAGCTAGAAAAAAACAATTTAAATACCAAGGTGCCACAATAAGGGTCACCCAAGATCTGGCTGCCTCCACATTAAAAGATAGAAGGGCCTGGAACCTGATATTCCGAAAGGCAAAAGATCAAGGACTGCAACCAAGAATGAACTACCCAGCTAAGTTTAGCATCTTTTTCCATGGAAGAAGATGGTCATTGAATGAAACAGAGGAATTCTATATGTTTCTAAGAAAAAAACCAGACTTAAACAAAAAATTTGATCTACATCCACAAGACTGAAGAGAAACAGAAAAAGGTACACAGAACCCTTGAGAACTGTAACTCTGTTGTGGGTATATAAAAAATACTCAAGGATAATTTGATTTTACTGATATAAAAGAAAAAAAGGGGGGTGTAGTAAAGGGAAGGAGGTCGGTTCAGAAAAAGGGGAAGGAGTGATAAAAAGAGGGAAACTACATCCCAGGAAGAGACATAGAAAATACACCATATCTGAGGGAACTTAGTGAGGGGGAGAATCATTGTGTGAATCTTACTCTCATCAGAAGAGGCTCAAAGAGTAAATAATTAACATATTTGTTTTTCAGAGAATTTTCTCTCACCTCATTAAAAGGGGGGAGAGGAAAAGGGAAAAGGAAAAGGAGAATAAGTGAAGGGACTTGGAGGGAGGGGGGAGGGATCCAAAAAAAAAAAAAGAGGGAGGGTTGTGCGGCACAAGGGGGGTCTGTAAATTAAATATCGGGGAGGGGGATCAGGGGGGTCAAGGGAAAAAAGCATAAGCTGGGGATAATACGATGGCAGGAAATACAGAATTAGTAATTTTAACTGTAAATGTAAATGGGATGAACGATCCCATCAAACGGAGACGGATAGTAGATTGGATCAAAAAGCAGAACCCTACAATATGTTGCCTACAGGAAACACACTTAAAGCAGGGAGATACATACAGAGTAAAGGTAAAAGGTTGGAACAGAGCCTATTATGCTTCAGGTAAAGCCAAAAAAGCAGGGGTAGCTATCCTTATCTCAGATCAAGCAAAAGCAGAAGTAGATCTCGTTAAAAAAGATAAGGAAGGAAACTATATCCTGCTGAAAGGTAGCATAAATAATGAAGCCATATCAATACTAAACATATATGCACCAAGTGGTATAGCATCTAACTTTCTAAAGGAAAAGTTAAGAGAACTGCAAGAAGAAATAGACAGTAAAACTATAATAGTGGGAGATCTCAACCTTGCACTCTCAGATTTAGACAAATCAAACCACAAAACAAACAAGAAAGAAATTAAAAAAGTAAATAGAACATTAGAAAAACTAGGTATGATAGACCTTTGGAGAAAACTGAATGGCAATAGGAAGGAATATACTTTCTTCTCAGCAGTTCATGGATCCTATACAAAAATTGACCATATATTAGGACATAAAGATCTCAAAATTAAATGTAGGAAGGCAGAAATAATAAATGCCTTCTTCTCAGATCACAATGCAATAAAAGCTACATTCAGTAAAAAGTTAGGGGTAAATAGACCAAAAAGTAATTGGAAACTGAATAATCTCATCTTAAAGAATGACTGGGTGAAAGAGCAAATTATAGAAACAATTAACAATTTCACCCAAGATAATGATAATGATGAGACATCATATCAAAATCTTTGGGATGCAGCTAAAGCAGTAATAAGGGGAAATTTTATATCTTTAGAGGCTTATTTGAAGAAAATTGAGAAAGGGAAGATTAACGAATTGGGCTTACAACTTAAAAGGCTAGAAAAAGACCAAATTATAAACCCCCAACCAAAAATTAAACTCGAAATACAAAAATTAAAAGGAGAAATCAATAAAATTGAAAGTAAAAAAACTATTGAATTAATAAATAAAACCAAGAGTTGGTTTTATGAAAAAGCCAATAAAATAGATAAACCTTTGGTAAATTTGATCAAAAAAAAGAAAGAGGAAAATCAAATTGATAGTCTTACAAATGAAAAGGGGGATCTTTCCACCAATGAAGAGGAAATTAGAGAAATAATAAGGAGTTACTTTGCCCAACTTTATGCCAATAAATTTGATAACTTAAGTGAAATGGATGACTTTCTCCAAAAATATAGGCTCCCTAGATTAACAGAGGAGGAGATAAATTGCTTAAATAGTCCCATTTCAGAAAAAGAAATAGAACAAGCTATTAATCAACTCCCCAGGAAAAAATCCCCAGGGCCAGATGGATTCACATGTGAATTCTACCAAACATTTAAAGAACAATTAGCCCCAATGTTATATAAATTATTTGAAAAAATAGGGGATGAAGGAGTCCTACCAAACTCCTTTTATGACACAGACATGGTACTGATACCTAAACCTGGTAGATCGAAAACTGAGAAAGAAAATTATAGACCAATCTCCTTAATGAATATTGATGCTAAAATCTTAAATAAGATATTAGCCAAAAGACTTCAGAAAATCATCTCCAAGATAATACACTATGATCAAGTAGGATTTATTCCAGGAATGCAGGGCTGGTTTAATATTAGGAAAACTATTAATATAATTGACCATATTAATAATCAAATTAATAAGAACCATATGATCATCTCAATAGATGCAGAAAAAGCATTTGACAAAATCCAACATCCATTCCTACTAAAAACTCTTGAGAGTATAGGAATAAATGGATTATTCCTTAGAATAATCAGGAGTATATATTTAAGACCGTCAGTAAGCATAATATGCAATAGAAATAAACTGCAACCTTTCCCAGTAAGATCAGGAGTGAAACAAGGTTGCCCACTATCACCATTACTATTCAATATAGTACTAGAAACGCTAGCCTCGGCAATAAGAGCCGAGAAAGAGATTCAAGGAATTAGAGTAGGAAATGAGGAAATCAAACTATCACTTTTTGCAGATGACATGATGGTATACTTAGAGAACCCCAAAGACTCTGCTAAAAAGCTACTAGAAATAATTCAAAATTTCAGCAAAGTGGCAGGATACAAAATAAATCCACATAAATCCTCGGCATTTTTATATATCACTAACAAAATGCAACAGCAAGAGATACAAAGAGAAATTCCATTCCAAACAAATGTTGAGAGTATAAAATATTTGGGAATCCATCTACCAAAGAAAAGTCAGGAATTATATGAGAAAAATTACAAAACACTTGCCACAAAAATAAAGTCAGATTTAAATAATTGGAAAGACATTCAGTGCTCTTGGATAGGCCGAGCGAATATAATAAAGATGACAATACTCCCCAAACTAATCTATTTATTTAGTGCTATACCAATCAGACTCCCAAGAAACTATTTTAATGACCTAGAAAAAATAACAACAAAATTCATATGGAAGAATAAAAGGTCGAGAATTGCAAGGGAACTAATGAAAAAAAACTCAGAGGAAGGTGGTCTAAGTGTACCTGATCTAAAGCTATATTATATAGCAGCAGTCACCAAAACCATTTGGTATTGGCTACGAAATAGACCGGTAGATCAGTGGAACAGATTAGATACAAAGGACAAAAAAGGATACATCTATAGCAATCTAATCTTTGACAAACCCAAAGATTCCAACATTAGGGATAAAAATTCATTATTCGGAAAAAACTGTTGGGAAAACTGGAAATTAGTATGGCAGAAATTAGATATGGATCCACACTTAACACCATATACCAAGATAAGATCAAAATGGGTCCATGATTTAGGCATAAAGAGGGAGATAATAAATAGATTAGAGGAACAGAGGATAATCTACCTCTCAGACTTGTGGAGGAGGAAGGAATTTATGACCAGAGGAGAACTAGAGATCATTATTGATCACAAAATAGAAGATTTTGATTACATCAAACTAAAAAGTTTCTGTACAAATAATACTAATGCAAACAAGATTAGAAGGGAAGTAACAAATTGGGAAAATATTTTTAAAAACAAAGGTTCTGACAAAGGTCTCATTTCCAAAATATATAGAGAACTGACCCAAATTTATAAGAAACCGAACCATTCTCCAATTGATAAATGGTCAAAGGATATGAACAGACAATTCTCAGAGGAAGAAATTGAAACTATATCCACTCACATGAAAGAGTGTTCCAAATCACTACTGATCAGAGAAATGCAAATTAAGACCACTCTGAGATACCACTACACGCCTGTCAGATTGGCTAAGATGACAGGAACAAATAATGACAAATGTTGGAGGGGATGTGGGAAAACTGGGACACTAATACATTGCTGGTGAAGTTGTGAAAGAATCCAGCCATTCTGGAGAGCAATCTGGAATTATGCCCAAAAAGTTATCAAACTGTGCATACCCTTTGACCCAGCAGCGCTACTACTGGGATTATATCCCAAAGAAATACTAAAGAGCGGAAAGAGACATATATGTGCCAAAATGTTTGTGGCAGCCCTTTTTGTTGTAGCTAGAAACTGGAGGATGAATGGATGTCCATCAGTTGGAGAATGGTTGGGTAAATTGTGGTATATGAAGGTTATGGAATATTATTGCTCGGTAAGAAATGACCAGCAGGAGGAATATAGAGAGGCCTGGAGAGACTTAAATCAACTGATGCTGAGTGAAATGAGCAGAACCAGAAGATCACTGTACACTTCAACAACAATGCTGTATGAGGATGTATTCTGATGGAAGTGGAAATCTTCAACATAAAGAAGATCCAACTCACTTCCAGTTGATCAATGATGGACAGAAATAACTATACCCAGAGAAGGAACACTGGGAAGCGAATGTAAATTGTTAGCACTAATATCTGTCTGCCCAGGTTGCATGTACCTTCGGATTCTAATGTTTATTGTGCAACAAGAAAATGATATTCACACACATGTATTGTACCTAGACTATATTGTAACACATGTAAAATGTATGGTATTGCCTGTCGTCGGGGGGAGGGAATAGAGGGAGGGGGGGCAATTTGGAAAAATGAATACAAGGGATAATATTATAAAATATATATATAATAATAAAAAAAAAATTTATTATCCAAAAAAAAAAAAATATTACAAACATGTATAGGTTACTTCCAGATTACCTGTAATAAATAAAGCTGTTAAATAAAACTAATAACACAGTTCCTAAAAAAAAAAAAAAAAAAAAAAAAAAAAAAAAGAAGGAAGTGGATAAGCTATTTTAGAGTTTGTCATATATAAGAAAGATAAATTAAATTCAAACTAATTGAATTAAATAAATATTTCCCCTCAAAATATTCCAAAGACCCAACTTACCAAAATGTCAAATGAGTTCTATCAAGATGGCTAAGTAATTTTTAACTATCATAATGGCCTCTGGATGGCAATCAAATGATCTTGGGGATAAGACTAAAAAGGTTTGGTGAAACTATGACTTTTCTTTAATTTCTATATATTATCATTAGTAGTAAAATTACTGGTTTCTTAACATCAATATTCTGCTACTCATATTTTATGCCTCTGAATCTTGGAATACAACAGTGTATAAAGACTCAATATTTGCAATTTGCCCAAAGGACAAAGAAAAAAAGGTCATTAATGTATTGGAGTATAATACCAAAAAAAAAAAAAAAATTCATCACTGGTATCAAAGAGCTTTATAATGAAAACAAAAGATAGAGAATATCAAAGGTATTTGCTGAGTTTTTGAATTATGTATAATTGAAAAGTTAGTATGGTATAGGGAATGTGAAGAGTGCTGATTATGGAGTTGAGAAAAACAAGTAACTATGAATAAGTCAAATTTTCACTATGAATTTCAGTCAAATCTCTAAGGCTCTATAGTATTGATTGTTTGAGATTTTTGTTTGTGAAGTTTTCCTACACATGAAAATATAGGTCCTTGAGATATGGAAAGTCAGTTGGTCACATTTTCTTATAAAATTAAATTCATAAGATTATTTTTATCTATAATTTATAGAGTCTTGATTTCACATTTATTTGATATTTTAGGATTCTCAATTCACTAAGAATCTCTGTATGATTATTTGATGTTGTTAAGACATCAGATTTGGTTTTCTGTGGAAAAAAAAAATTCATATATTTTAGAAAAAAAAGAAAACATGGCTCTTCCCAGAAGTTTTGCCTTTACATTTTTTTTTGTTTTCAATAGTGTTATGCATAAATTTCATTTCAAAGAATTCTTATTTTAATAGTAAGATATAAATGAACTGGTTTTCAATGGTTTTGTAAAAATGGTGTTTCTAATCATGTTAAACCAATGTCTTAGCATCCTTTTTAAAGGTTTAGTTTTAGCTGAGATAGAATTTGAGATCTTAATAAAATTTATCCAATCTAATTGTCTTTCTATATAATGAATTACAAATTGTCATTTGACATCATTTTTCATTATGCTTTCCAAAGCACATTTTTAAAATTTTAATTTTAATAATATTTTGAATTTTTAAATAAATTTTAATAAAAATTTTAAACAACAATTTTTAAACAAACAATTTTAAACAAGAAAAGAACCATTGGTTTTATTACCTGATGTCAAAAATATATCCTATTGAGGATATTTTCTTTTATTCCATTCCTTTTGTTTGAAATAACCTCAAGAAATTCTTATTTCTCTGTAAAGATTTTTTTTTTACTTAATTCATTTAGATTTGACTGCTATGACCTCTGCAAGAACAGAATGCAAGCAAATAAGATAAAATAAGGAAATGAATGAGTGATTTAACATAGTTCCCATGACTTTCTTCTTCAAAATTTTAGTCATCATTTCCTCTCTAAGATGGTTCCAAGTGCTTCCCCAAAATTGAAGCAATATCTCATGGATTAAAGATTCTCCCTGAATAGTCCATGTGTTACTTTGTAACTCCGATTCTGAGTCTCTGTAAGTTGAAAGTCCTGAAATATTATTTTTATATCAGAAGTATATTTTCCTGTCTAAAGTCAATTTCCATCCATCAGATCAAATTTGTTGTGTTGCTAATTGATCTACTTAATTGGACTCTGTTTCCTTGGTAACACCTTAAATCAGGACTTTCAGGAAGACTTTTAAAAAGTGTTTGATTTGGCATATGCTGCCACTTTTCAGTGTGATTTAAATCCTTGTGAAGTTGGACAGTTTCAGTAAGTGTGATTTCAAATTTCTCCTTGATGCAATTGGCATTTTTTTTCATTTCCTCAAACAACACCTTGAAAAGAACTTAGAATGATTTTAAATGTTCTTTAAGTACCCCTCTCAGCATCTCTGACCCACTTACTATTAATTTACCTAAATAAAATTTAACTAGCATATACAGTATTATAAAGTTTGAAAATTATTTCACATACATGAAACCATTTTACTTGCACAATCCTGTGAAGTAATTACTATAGATACTGCTATACCCATTTTATAAAGAATGTGAGATACAGAAAAATTAAGTGAATTGTCCCAGTTCACATAGTCAAATAGGTATCTGGAAGACATTTGAACCTAGGTCCACCCAAAGGCAAGTCTAACTTTGTAGTTAGTATTTCATATTGTGACCAAATATAAATTAGCTTTACACATGTTAACTTTTTCTATGATGTTGTCAGGTTTTGCCAGAATGGCTTTTCTCCTTTTGCAAGGAGAGGAGGGAAGCAGAGTTACCACATAAGTAAGAAGATATATTTGTATTTGATGATCTTCAAAGTCTTTTTATGATCTAGGACAGCGGTGGGAAACAGCAAGCTGATGAGCTGTATAAGGCCTGTGAAATCATTTAATCTGGCCCTGCCAAGGCTATGACAGGTGATGATGAACTAATAATTTTGTTGTCCTATGTTGATAATTTTTATATTTCCCATGATTGATGACATAGAAACCCATGATGACTGTCCTACAAATAAAATTAATCTTTTATTTTGCCACCAATTGAGCTGATCATTTATTCTTCAAAAGTTTGTCCATAGAGTGTGGCTGTTATTGTTCTTCATCCAACAGAAGTTTCAAAGACAGTATCCTATGCTGGAATAGAGTATATATTGTATATAATAAAATGTGAATTTTTGAGCCAAAGCACTAATCCACACTTTGACATTCTGTCCCTCTGTGCCTCCATTTCTACCTTCATAAAATGAGAGTTAAGTTATAGATAGCCTCTAAGATTTTTTTTATATTTCTAATAAAATTATTAAAACTACAGAACTTAGTGTTTTATTGCCTGATTCCCGGGCATACTCTCCATCTATTTATAAACCAACAAAAGTCTCCTATTTCAAAAATTGAGCAAATTTATCCAAATTCCTCAATGCTATCAATGCTAGCCATCAATTTCAGCTAAATTGTAAGTCTGTGGACAAAGTGGAGTTTTTAAAATTCTTAGTCAAGCATTGTCTCTGGTAGCATCATTAGCATGCATTTGAGAAGGAGGAAAATTTTAGAACACTACATGATTTCTTCCTTATGAGCTAGAAGAGACAATATGAGCAAAATAAAGAGCAATAGTGACTAAATCTGCATTTTCAGTAGTTTTGATATCTAAATTCCCCCTACTAATATAGGTTAGTAATTTGTTTCTTATCTCTTATCTGCCTAGGGAAAAGGTGTCAAACCACTGACTAGAGGGACTCATGTGGCCCACCATTATGTCTAAGTATCACTGAATTACATTGTAATACATTTGAGAAATTATTAACAAAACAAATAGACACAATAAGAGATTGATTATGTTAAAATGTAATTTTCTAAGTTAATTTGTGACCCATAGGCTTTTTAAAGTATGTTCAGTGCAAATAATGATGAATGTTGGAGGGGATGTGGGAAAACTGGGAAACTGATACATTGTTGGTGGAGTTGTGAAAGAATCCAGCCATTCTGGAGAGCAATTTGGAACTATGCCCAAAAAGTTATCAAACTGTGCATACCCTTTGACCCAGCAGTACTACTACTGGGCTTATATCCCAAAGAAATACTAAAGAGTGGAAAGGGACCTGTATGTGCCAAAATGTTTGTGGCAGCTCTTTTTGTTGTAGCTAAAAACTGGAAGTTGAATGGATGTCCATCAATTGGAGAATGGTTGGGTAAATTATGGTATATGAAGGTTATGGAATATTATTGCTCTGTAAGAAATGACCAGCAGGAGGAATACAGAGAGGCTTGGAGAGACTTACATCAACTGATGCTGAGTGAAATGAATAGAACCAGAAGATTCTCTGTACACTTCAATGCTGTATGAAGAGGTATTCTGATGGAAGTGGAAATCTTCAACATAAAGAAGATCCAACTCACTTCCAGTTGATCAATGATGGACAGAGGTAGCTACACCCAGAGAAGGAACACTGGGAAGTGAATGTAAATTGTTAGCACTACTGTCTACCTACCCAGGTTACTTATACCTTCAGAATCTAATACTTAATGTGCAACAAGAAAATGGTATTTACACACATATATTGTATTTAGGTTATATTGTAACATATGTAAAATGTATGGGATTGCCTGTCATCAAGGGGAGGGAGTAGAGGGAGGGGGGGATAATTTGGAAAAATGAATACAAGGGATAATATTATTTTAAAAAATTACTCATGCATATATACTGTGGAAAAAAAATTCTAAATAAAATTTAAAAAAATAAAGTATGTTCGGTGACCCCCATTTTTATTTGTTTGATTACCATTATTATCAAGGGAACATTGGTCCCTAGAAATTTTAGGATTCGTGATTTTTTTCCAGGTTATGAAATCAGTATATGTCAGAAGAAGGATTCTTCTGGGCTTCTATCATGAACCAATAAACTAATCATCATACAAGCTCTCTTTACCCCTGAACTTATACATCACCACTACCACCTTACCCTTAAGCTCTCTTCCTATGATTAGAGAAATTCTTCTAGAAACTTCATGCAAGAACCAGATCAGCCACCACTTTTTAAAGTTACTCTTTTTTTTCTTCATTTCGATTCAATTGTAAGTTCCTCAGGGACTGAGATGTTCTTATTCTTCTTTGTCTTTCCATCTTTCCTTTATTCCTTTCCCCACTTTCCTTCCCTTTTTTTTCTTCTCTTCAGCACCTTCACTTCTTTCTTTTTGTTTTAAATCTTCAACACTTAGAATAGTAGCTGACATATAGTAGGTGTTAAATAAATATTTTTGACTGACTAATTTTGACAGCATCCCTCATAGATTGCTAAAAACCATTTAATTGTCAAGCAAGATTACTTACTGATGCCATAAGAACACTCTACACTTAGCAACTGAAAATCTGGTTTGACAGCAAACTTAACAATTCTCAAAAATACATAATAAAGGGACATAATATCAAACTAAGAGTGCAATGATGAATTAATAAAAAACATTTAAATAACATTAGAAGGCCTAACAAGTATTATGTTAAACTTTATTTGATAGGAGATAATTTAATTTTCAATTCATTATTTATTTATTTTTCACATTTTTGTTTTTTTGTTTAAATTTTAAGTTTCCTTCCTTGCAGTCCTTCCTCCCCCCCCCATTGAAAAGACAAGTGATATGATGTTAATTATATATGTGCAAGTATGCAAAACATTTTCTCATTAGCATGTTGCAAAAAAATAAAAAAAAAAATAAAGTGAAAAATACACTTCAATTTATACTAAGATTTTATTGGTTGTCTCTCTGGAGTTGTTAACAATTTTCATTATAAGTCATTTGGCTCATTGTAATGTTCAGAGTAGCTAAAATTTCATTGTTGACTATTGCTACAATATGTAACCAACAGAATTTTACAAATCTGTAAGTTATTTAGTTCAATTAAGAGTTTTTTTTTCCCCAGTACTTTTCCAGATAAATAAAAAGATATTTATCCGTATCAGTGCTGTTTTCTCCCCTTAGTTTTATAGTTTATATTCAGAAGTTCTAATTTAAAAAAATGTACATAACCCACAAGTAAATATTCAAATATAACAATGAGCTCAAATATATTGATGTCCCCTTCAATGATGCAGATTGCAAGTCTTCATTGCTCATCCTTCCTATATAATCTTCTCTATAACCTTCTGTAAGATCATGACAAGGCTCCACCTAGAATTCTGGGGCTTTAATTTTTTTTCTTAATATCCCTAAATTATCAGTGAAGCATTTAAGCAATATATAAGTTGCCACTTGCTATCATTTGTGACCAGAACAGTTCTCTTTATCATACTTTTTAAAATGGAGCATTTATTCTTGTTATTCATAGTTTTATAGGATTAATCTAGGTTCAATACTCACATTCAACAGGCATAGTCATAAAGGGGATGAGTACAGATTTATTACTGCTCAGAACCTTGATTTAAACAAGATATAAGAAAAGAGGAAAGTTGTAATATAAAAGTAATGCACAATTAACAAACACAATGTAGAAAAGAACTTTGATGGACACTTATGGTTAGAGGGTTTGAAAAGAAAATCCAGGAAAAGAGACAGATAACAGATAGTAACATAGGTAAAAGAAATAGCAAGAGAGAGTGTTGTCCTTAAAACTTAGATGAGAGTATCAATGAGGAAAAATAATCAACAGTGGGCAAAGAAGTCAAAGGGAATTAACATTAAGACAAATCCACAGGACTTGACAAATAAAAGAACACTAGTAACTTTGGAAAAAAAAAAGTGGTCTCAAGGGAATGAGAAAGTTAGAAGCCAGATTGTAAGATGTTACGAAAAGAAGGAAAGGAGAGAAAATGGAGGCAGCTTTTCTACATAGCCTTTTCCACAAGTTTAACTAGAAAGGGTAAAAAAGAAATAAGATGCTTTCAGATATGAAGGGAGCAAGTGAGAGTTTTTTCAGCATAAGGAAAAGCACAGAATACTTATAGGCACTAAGTAATAAGCTAGCAGAGAGAAAGAGAATTAAAATAAATGAAAACATGGAGGTGACATTTATTGAAGGTTGCTGGGTGGAATAGGATCATTGAATATGTAGAAGAGTTAACCTCAGTAAGGAATAAGACTATGTCATCATGGATGAGAAGGGGAAGTGTCAGAGAGCATCTAAATGATAAGAAATGAGGAAGAAGGTGGGAAAAGGAGCTCATAGTCAATTGCTTCTGTTTTTTACGTGAGTGTAAAATTTGAGACAAAGTTCTCTGATAAAAAAGAGAGCAGTGAGAGGGAGCAATGGGAGGTTTGAGAAGGAATGAAAAAGTTTATAAGAAACATTTTTATATGTAGCATTTATAAGAGCCAGTTTGGAAAGCAGTATATATGACTTTTGAGACAGAACAGCCTTCTTCAATTACAGGTATGTTTTATTTATAAAGATGGAATAAAGTATCTTGCCAAGAAGCAGTGAAAATCCAATCCAGGTTATATATACATGTATTTGTAGTGGAATCATGCTGTGATTTTCTCCAGCATCATTTAGGAACACATAGTGTAATCAAAACGATCTCAAATGGTAGAGTGATCAAAGCCCCAGCCTTAGGTTTGCATAATTGGAAAGATAATAAATGATCTAAGTATTTAAGTGAGAAAGATGTGTAGGGTTAAATTGATTTATCAAAGACATAAGATGACTAGGAGACAGATTAGCTACTGAAGGTAATGGAAGAAGATTGAAAGGTATAGGAATTAGAAGTCATGGTATGATGAATGTAGCATTATATAAGAGAAGCCAGAGAGAGAGATAAAAAGCTAATATATGTTTATATGTAGTGTAAACACATGTGTACATATATTAATATACATGTATTAATGACTATATTACTTCAGGGTAGTTAAAGTTTTCATATGTATGTATACATTGATTCATACATATCAGATTATGCATATGAGTACAAAATGTGTCTACATGAGACCTAAATGTGCATTGTAGTTGTCTAATATGTCTTCTAAATCAACTTTTTTTCCAATTTTCTTTTTCCTAAGTGGATGATTAGACTGAGCACTTAAATATTTGTCTGAGTTACTCTGCCTTAGGATCCATATGTGAAAAAAAAAATGTTTGTAGCAGTTGTTTTTGTAGTGACAAGGAACTGGAAATGAAATGAATGCCAATGAGTTGGGGAATGGCTAGATAAATTATGGTATATGAAAGCTATGGAAGATTATGGTTCTAAGAGCAATGAGGAGCATGCTGATTTCAGAAAAATCTGGAAAGATTTGCATGAGAAAGATTATGCTAAGAGAAGTGAGCAGAACCAAGAGAACATTACACACAGAAACAACAAGATTATATGATGATCAACTATGATAGATCTGGCTGTTCTCAACAATGAGGTGATTCAAGGTAATTCCAAAAGATTTGTGATGGTAAGTGCCATCTGCTTCCAGAGAAAGAACTGTGGATCAAAGCATAATGTTTTCATCTTGTTCTTCTTGTTGTTTTTTACTTTTATTTCTCTTTCTTTCTCATTTTTTTATTCCTTTTGATCCAATTTTTCTTGGGCAGCATGACAAATATGAAAATGTGTTTAGAAAAATTGTATATTTAAGCTATAATTTAAGATTCATTGACTAAGATTGCTTGATGTCTAGGACAGCAGAGAAGAAGAAACATTTGAATTTAAGATTTTGAAAAGGTGAATGTTGAAAGGAACTGTCTTTGCATGAATACTATTTCACTATTCCAGGACTGAAAGTAATGAACACAGTGACAAATTATGTTTTTGTTAATTTTAAAACTTATATATTCAAATCAATATGTAATCTCATTGATTCACAACTTCCCTTCAACATATCTATTTCCATTAATCCTGTATAACACATTTTAAATAATTGTGCAAAATGTGCTATTTTTATCATGAAATTTCAGTCGCTTTATTGTGTCTAGACTAAAAAACTAAATCCCTTTGTTTACTAGCTAAAGACTTTCATAACTTGGCTTAATTTTTTTTATTAATTTTATAATTATAACATTTTTGGCAGTACATATGCATAGGTAATTTTTTTTACAACATTATCCCTTGTACTCCCTTCTGTTCTAAATGTTCCCCTTCTTCCCTCCACCCCCTCCCCTAGATGGCAGGCATTCCCATATATATTAAATATCTTATAGTATATGCCTGGTACAATATATATGTGCAGAACCAAATTTTGTTGTTGTTACAAAGGAAGAATTGTATTCGGAAGGTAAAAATAATCTGGGAAGAAAAACAAACAAACAAACAAAAAATGCTCTCAGTTTACACTCATTTCCCAGTGTTCCTTTTCTGGGTGTAGCTGATTCTGTCTATCACTGATCAATTGGAATTGGATTAGCTCTTCTCTATGTTGAAGATATCCACTTACATCAGAATACATCCTCATACAGTATCATTGTTGAAGTGTATAATGATCTCCTAGCTCTGCTCGTTTCACTCAGCATCAGTTGATGTAAGTCTCTCCAAGCCTCTCTGTATTCCTCCTGTTGGTCATTTCTTACAGAACAATAATATTCTATAACATTCATATACCATAATTTACCCAACCATTCTCCAACTGATGGACGTCCATTCATTTTCCAGTTTCTAGCCACTACAAAAAGGGCTGTCACAAACATTTTGGCACATACAGGTCCCTTTCCCTTCTTTAGTAGTTCCTTGGGGTATAAGCCCAGTAGTAGTATGGCTGGGTCAAAGGGTATGCACATTTTGATAACTTTTTGGGCATAATTCCAGATTGCTCTCCAGAATGGTTGGATTCTTTCACAACTCCACCAACAATGCATCAGTGTCCCAGTTTACCCACAGCCCCTCCAACATTCATCATTATTTGTTCCTATCATTTTAGCCAATCTAACAGGTGTGTAGTGGTATCTCAGAGTTGTCTTAATTTGCATTTCTCTGATCAGTAGTGATTTGGAACACTCTTTCATATGAGTGGAAATAGGTTTAATTTCATCATCTGAAAATTGTCTGTTCATATCCTTTGACCATTTTTCAATTGGAGAATGGCTTGATTTCTTATAAATTAAAGTCAATTCTCTGTATATTTTGGAGATGAAGCCTTTATCAGAACCTTTAACTGTAAAAATGTTTTCCCAATTTGTTACTTCCCTTCTAATCTTGTTTGCATTAGTTTTGTTTGTGCAAAAACTTTTTTAATTTGATGTAATCAAAATTGTCTATTTTGTGATCAATAATGATCTCTAGTTCTCCTTTGGACACAAATTCTTTCCTCCTCCACAAGTCTGAGAGGTAAACTATTCTATGTTCCTCTAATTTATTTATGATCTCATTCTATATGCCTAAATCTTGGACCCATTTTGATCTTATGTGGTATGTGTTGTTAAATGTGGGTCCATGCCTAGCTTCTGCCATATAACTTGGCTTAATTTAAGCTATCTTTTAGATTTATTTATTTTACATTACAAACAGCCAGTTCTTTCCCTTATAAAACATTCTGCTTGTTGGGTCAATTCCTTTAAACAAACTGTCACCTATCTCTAAACTAGTTCTTCTTCCTTCCCCTCTCATAATCCCTTCATTCTTATAATGCTCATGTCAAGTTTTACCTTATTGTATGAGTCTCTTCTTGATCTCCTAAGTTTTTAAGTGTTTTCTGTTCCTTGTGAAATTGCAGTCAAAGAATCTGGATTTGAATTAGGATCATGACATTTATTGTCTGTATCACTCTGGGTAACACATTTAGTCACTTTTAGTTTTAATTACTACATTTATAAATTGAGGAGTTTAATGATATAACAACTAAGGTCCTCTTCTGCAAGAAATCTATGATCCTATGAAATCATCTCAAGGAAATTTTTACCCCTTCTATCAATACAATAAATACAGTTTTCTCCCTTTCAATTAAATAACAAACAATATTCTTTAAGTATTACATTGATTCTTAAAACTTTAATATGCAAATATAAATGTGGTTGCAATTACAAAGTTAGTAAACTAGCACTACTGATAAGACTATGATAACTCAGTTTAAGCAAAAACTGGAATTCAATTTGTGTTGTATAGGATGATTAAAGGTTTTTTAATAGTAGCAGATACTTTTGTATTTTCATTTACAAATTTGGATGTTAATATATATTAGTATCACTACTTATTATTTCAATAATTGTACATTTTATTTTCATAACTCATCATTTGCTTTTTTAACTTTTTGTATTTTAAATAAAAATGTAGCAATACGATACATATGAGAAAAGCATGATGTGCTAAAATTAATAATTGAACATTGCATTTTTCTACTTAAGAGTTATAAGATGTTATATGACATTAATAATCTTTTTCAATCATTCAAGTTATAAAGCATTATTTCTAGTCTTTTGTAAACCTCCTCTGATTTCTTAAATTTGAGTTTATTCCTACATTTCTCTATATAACCAGTATTTTTCCTTTTCTTTATAATGGCATCAACAATCATCAAAATCATCATAAAATGATGCTTTAATTGGCCCTTAAAGCTTCTCAGCTCAAGACACATGGCTTTCCTATTTCCAGTAACAATCAATACACTGTATTCTACTTTCAACATTATATCACTTAATTGACTGGAAACCATTTACTTGTATTTGCAGAAAAAAATAAACATATAGATCACAACATTTTATAGAAAAATGTAGTTATTCAGCATACAATACTAAAATAGTATTTTTCAATAAAATAGTATTAGGATAGTTTATATTTTCACAGATTAAGTTAAAGATGATGATTCCATTTTCATTTCCTTTGACTATATTAATTATATATTTTAGTAAAATAATAATTTATCAAAATAAATGATTGAATTACATAAACAAGTATATACATACCATGTCCTTCATACTAAATCTGACCATTTATGTTTCTGGGTTTTTTTGCCTCTCTGGACTACAAATGTACATTAAAATGCAAAATAAGACACATTTAGATTCAAGTATTCCACTTCACAAGAACAAGAGAGATGCGAAGCTGGATAGATGTTCATATGAAGAAGTAAGTTAAGGTGTTATTTATCATCTATAATCTCAACAGGAGATAACAGTGAAATAACAGTATATACTTAGGAAGCTTTAAGAAAAGTTGTAATAATTGTTAACCCATTGTAAATAGTAATAGCAATGTATTTAAGAACAACTTTGACCATTATGGATAACCAAATTAAGTGCAAAGGATATATGAAGGAAGATTATCTGTAAACTATCTGCATCCAAAGAAAGAACAAATAAAAATCTATGTCAGTAATGGCTTTACATGCATATATATATTTGTGTCTAATAACAGCCACTTGTAGGGTAAAGGTGAGGAGGAAAGGACAAAATGAAAAAAAATGCATGATAACTTCATGATATATTTTAAAGGAAAAGCAATTTGTACATAATAGATTTATTATTTTATTAGCAGTTTTTTTTTCTATTTTTACTATGTTATGGAAATGATTGTTTTATTTGAGTTCAGAATAAAATAAATTTAAATAGTAGTATCTAAGGTAAGAAAGATGTATATGGTGTTCTCTATAAGTCTGATATGTACCATTTCAGAAAACTGATCAAGATTTAAACTAAAGTATAGTCTCTGATGCATATTGATTTTGTGGTCCAGGACATAACATTTAGTCAGTTGGTGTACCTCATGATTCTATAAGGCTATAAAGTAGATAATGACTGTTTCTGTTTGGGTAGAGGAGATTTCTAAAATGGGAACCAATGAAATCAGATAGAATTAAAAAATTAGCACTAATACATAATAGATATTGGAATAAATATTTGGAGGTGGTGAGATCAGTTTGGAGGCTACCACAATAACTTAAGTGATTGTCAGTATAGGGACAAGGAGAATAGAAAGAAAGCTAGGAATGTCAGAAATATTATAAAGGAAGCCAGGTTATACACAAGCCAAGGGAGAGAGAACAGTCAATTATCTTCAAGTTTTCCAGTCATGATAAACTGGGTTTAGAAAAGTAGTAGGAATGACAAAATGGATGTCAGGAGAAAAAATAATTTTGCACATACTGGTTTTCAATTGATAGTGCCCACAAACCAGTTAGTATGTCAGGACTAGAAATCAGAACAAAGTGTAGGGATGGGAGATTTTTTAATACTACATATCCTTTTTTTTAAAAATAGCTCAATTTTAAAAGTAGAGGAGAATTTCAAGAAAACACAATTTGATTTTGAATAAGTAGAAAGCTAAGAAAACCTGAGAAGGTATGGAGGTGACAAAAAATAAAGAGAAACTTTCAAAAGAGACCAAAAAAAAAAAAAAAAAAAAAGGAATTCTTAGCTAGGAAGGCATAGTATTTTGGAATTTAAGAGAGTTACAATAAAAATCTAAAATGATCAGTAACAGTGAAAACAGCAAATGAATCAATCTAAAATAGATTTCCCATCTTTTTCAGTAATCCTAGTCCAAAATAAATATGTAATGGTGATGTTTATTTAGTAGTAGGGGCCAAATAATTTGATTCATATTTATCCCCCAACAATTTTGTAGCTTTTTGGAAAATAATGGGTACATATGTAATATTTATGTTTTTATATCTATTAGTTATAAAATAATATTTTTATTTCATTCTTAACTAAACTTAGTTACTAAAATGATATGTTTGTTTGTTGACCATTGCAAAACTTCTCAAACCTTAAAGTCAGATTGGACACCAATATTCTCATTTGCTGTTCCACATTGATTTTCATGCAGTATTTGCTTTTTATCATAGTAACTACTGAAATCCAAGCTTTCCCAAAATATCACAAATAAAAAACAAATATTACTGATATTGTCAAAAGTGTGAACAACTAAAAATATGTTTCCAACATTTGAGAATGTAATAAAAAGGTGCTTTAATGATGAAACTGCTAGTAGTAGTTCTTCTGGTGTCTGACAGATAGAAGATCTTGAATATTTTTTGTATTTCTCAAAAATAGAAAATATTCTGTTTGTACTGTGAGTTAGCCATAGAGCTCTGAGTTACAGTGGCAGACCTATTTGGAACTACATTTCTAAGAGTTGGGCATGTTGAACCATGCTGATAGGTTGTCCTTGTATTTGTTAAAGGGTTGTGCATTGGAAATATAACCTCAGGCAGAAATATTTGAAGATATTGACCTCTCTCACTTTGATTTTCAAATAAGGCAATATATGGACAGTTGTTTGCAAATTTTAAAGCTCCCTTTGAATGCTAGTTAAATTTATTTTTTCCCCCCTGAGGCTGGGATTAAGTGACTTGCCCAGGGTCACACAGCTAGGAAGTGTGAAGTGTCTGAGACCAGATCTGAACTTGGGTCCTCCTGAATTCAGGGCTGGTGCTCTATCTACTGCGCCACCTAGCTGCCCCACTAGTTATTTTCTGTACTCAGAAAGTCAACAAGTTCTATCAAGATATTCTTTGAAATATCTCTTCCATCATCCTTTTGGTTCTATTTTCTCTATTGATATGGTCATTCCATCTTATGTTTGAGTTTTTTCATCTTTGGAAAAAAAGAAGCTGTACTAGTTGAGTATAGAGACCACTTCTAGCTCTATATCACTAATCCTATAATCCTAGTTGGGAATATGATACTGCCTTCCTAACTGGTTTTTGTATTCTAAAATCTCTTTATTTTTCTAAACTTCTTACACATCATTTTTTTTTTACTATTAAATTAAGTGTCTAATGACTAGGTAATATTTGGATAGAGAAAAACAACTATCTTGTGATTTTCCCTAATTATACATAAAATACTGCAATCTGTTAAAAATCAATTTGAAAATCATCTGAACTCAATGGAGAGGCACGTGGTGACAATGATCAGGCTATCACATATTACAAATAAAGAATCAAGTAGGAGAAGTAGGATAAAGAAAATTATCAGAGAAGCATATGTACCCCCTGAAAAATATTCTTCAAAGGGCTTCTAACAGATGGTAAAGGCTTGCTTTTTTGTCTGTTTCTCTCTATAGAATGTTGCATATATTTGTGAATTTACGTATATATGTCTGTTTATATAGCTGTAGACATATAGACATGCATAGGATATCTCAAAAGTCTTATATAAGGTAAACTAAGACTTAAGTTTTTTGAATTGGAATTAGTAGTATTGAGGATTTTGAAAGTCAGAGGCTCTTGATTGTCAGCAAGAATAATGAGGATTTTGATTTGAAATTTATGCAGAAATGTGTTTTTTTCCTATTAAACATTTGCACGAAAACTTTTTTGAACACAGGTCAAGTTATTATCAAGGGCCCTTATAAAAACATTTTGTGTAGATTGTTTTCTATTTTTTTCTATGGAGATCAGTTTAACAATGGAATTTATTTTGTGCTATTTATGTAGTGAAAAGGCACATATTGAAGTTAGTAAATTCTTGATATCTTAATATTTTAATAAGCTATGTTATGGCACACTGAAAATGGAGGATAAAATCATGACTTCTGTATAGAATTACATTTTCTTTTACTAACAAAATTCTCCCAACGTTCTGAATTTTGCTAATACCACAATTATGTAGTATGATATTCATGACAAATTTTTTGGCATGTTCTGTGTTGAGAATAATAGAATCTGAATTTCATCTGATTTTCTCATGTAGTTTAAGGAAGTGGATTTTTGAACCCCTTCATTTTGTTAAAACCAAAGAAATTCTTATACATCTTTCTTATCTGGGAAATATTTTAAATTTGTAGAATTATTGGATATGAAGTATGGTGGCTAGTATACTCAATGAAAGTTTTAGTTTTGCATGGTGAAGTTCATCTGCTAAATTATTTTTTACTTTTCCTTGTTCACTTACTTAACACACTGGTAATATTGTGGATCATATTCAGTAAAACCACAGAGATAAAAAAAAATTGATGCGTTGGCATAGGTCTCATTTTTCTGTTTAAGAAATTCAGATCAAATTTTTTTTTTTCAAAATTCAACAAACAATAGAAAGTTTCAAGGACAATTTTGTTGAATACTTTGTTCTACTAAAAAAAAGTAATGTGAAAATTGTAAAGTATTACTAGTACCACCACCCATCACTACTACAACTACTATCTACTCCTACTACTTATAATCCTCCTCCTTCTACTACTACTACTATTACTATTACTACTACTACTACTACTACTACTACTACTACTACTACTCCTACTACTATTACTACTACTACTACTATTTTATCTGCATATCCATTAGGGATGGTCTAACCATGTAAGTTATTCAAAAAACTTTTAAGTCTGAATCAATTTTAGCAAGGTTATATAAAAAACTGATTTGCAAAAGTAAATCTTTTTTGATCCTGGTCTTTATAAATTTGCTACACTGGGCTTTCTTCCAAAAAAACCTGTTTAAGTAATGTGTGTGGTTTAAACAAATGGATTTAAGCACTATATGGCTAGGGAGTAAAATTATATTTAATAATAAATTGCATCAACTTTATATACGTATTTAGATACTAAATCGTGATTATCTATGTTGTCAACCTCACATGTTAGCCAGAAAACAAGTAACAAACACATGTTATAGTGAATATGACAGCCCTTTCCATTCAATAAGTGCAAGGGTATTGGCTAATTTAATTCTATTTATGTCCCAAACAAAATGTTTCTTTTTGACCACCAAGTTGATCTTACAATAAAAACTAATTTCCTTTATTAGCACTAAGAACTATGATTAGTTAAGTTTCTTTATATTCAGATAAAACTTACTGTAAAACAAACTGTCAAGTTGCCCAAATATTTTCTAGCAATTATTCTTAAAACATATAGTTGCATACATAGTTGTGTGTCACTCAGGGAAAAGAGAATTTAATTTAATACTAAAAGCTGTCATTGAAAAGTATTTGTTGCATTAGTAGTATTGGATCTGTAGACCATGATAAAACAAAGATTTTTGAATAAAGTAAGTCACCAATGAGAGAATAATCTCTTGGTCCAAATGCAATGGGCTTAGCATACTTACAAATTTGTATGTTCATTGCTAATTGTAGCAGAATTAATCCTGAATATGTAAAGACTGTCTGAGAAATAAAATTTTTGTTGTTTCAGTTTGAAATGTGTTTTTTAGAACCTGCCTGGTTTCAATATTATGGATAATTTGCAAAGGAGTTTTTAACTACTTTTTTTCAAAGTCATCTCAAGATTCCATGTTGACAGCAATTTCGTCTATAGCTACTTCTACATTTATACTTTATTTTCTTTCCCTATTATCACACACATCCAAAAATCATCAGCAATTTTGGGCAAAATTCCAAAACAACAAAACTATTTTTGAAGGAAAACAGCACCAAGGAATTTCAGTTTTCCTTTTGCCTTTTTTGATAACTTGTAAAATCCTATTTTAGGCAATGACACACTGTAGCACTGGATTTTATCTACCTATAAAAAGAAATATCAGTCAAAACAATGTAATATACTTGTTTTTGAGGTGTTACTATGGTTGAAAACCACAATTTATTTCAAATAATATTTCCATTCTACAAACTTAAATTCACTATTTTATCACTAAGTATATAGGTTAATGAAATAATTTTTTTGATGGTTGACAATGAAATACGTTTATATTGCCATTCTGTGTAAAAAAGAAACCATTTTCATAGAGTAGCAAGTGTGAAAATGACCCACCTAGGCTATGATGGTTAGACTCTTGTGAGGTTCAAGAACATTAGGGTCTGAAGTACAGAATTGTAAATTGCCCATGACACATGGATTTTCCTACATAAGTGACTCCATGTAAGGCTTATTTAAAAAAAAAATAGGTTTTGGCTTTCTTTTCTGTAAATTCTGTGCACTTTTATGGAAGAGACTGACCCAGGTTCAAAAGTGAATTGTTTTATTATAAAGAGACTTGCTTGCTTTCTGATTAGTAAATGGTTTATTATTAGGAAATGATGGTGTCATTTGGTTCATCTGTAGCAGTTTAGGAGTTACATATGTGTCTAATAGGCATAAAGTTTCCTTTCCTATAATATCATTAGACTCATGAAAGTGAGTTGCCTCCTTGTTGCCATTCACCCTGGATAATATCTTGACCCAATAATGTAGGAGTAGATTAGAGTGAATGTAAAAATTTCCTGCAAAATATTTTACTAAACAATTATAAATATGAAGAGATAATAACACAGAAAATATATAGCAAGGAAGACTTTGCAATACCCACACTACAGCCATCTAAAAGCAAAAAAATCTTAATCTGTGCATTCTTGCAAGATGTTTCATGTTTAGAATATAATGCTTCATTATCATTCTCTCTTAGAAAACTTGTCTTCATTCAAACTTCACCTAAGGTATCACATCATTTTTTAGTTCTTTTATTCCACTAAATGTAAAGTTTTCCTTGAATCATATGGATTTGTGAAAACAACCTCTTCTCCAATAGGATATATACTTTGCAATAGATTTATTTTAATTTCTCCTTTTTAATTTTAAAATGTTTATTAGTTATTTAGTGGATTTTATTTTGTTATTTATATTAAATGAAATGTGAGGTTATGAACTTTATTAAACTATTTTCTATGATAATTTTCATGATTACAGACAACTTGAAAACTTTGTAACATCCAGAGCAAAATCTAAAATTAAGGATTTTATAAACATTTGCAGAATTTTATATCTTTTTCTTTCCATAAAAACAGGCAATTATGGTACGAAAAGTGGAGGTGTTGCTTAATAAAAAGCAAATTATGACAGAGAACATTTTGTACTCTGTTAGGCATCATACATACCCAAAGTAATTCAATAAAGACGTAGAAATCTGAAAACCTTGTTTACAACAAAAGCAGAGACAGTATAAGTCTTGAAAATAGTCTACATATTTTAGGTTCTGTAAATATTAGAAAACTAGGTTGATCCTTAATGAGATGAAATTTAATAGGGATATTTGTAAAATTATATAGTTAGGCTTCAAAATGAACATTGTAACATAACAGCTATATCAGAAAATAATCTAATATGAAAAATATCTGACAGTTTCAGTATATTGAAAGATCAATATGTCAATGGTGTAATAAAGAAAGCAAAAACACATTATGGTATCACAATTGATTATGGGAGGTATATTTTCCAGGGATAAATATCTGGTGTTCCATTTATACTCTGTTCAGGCCACATCTAAATTACAGTGTTTGGAGGTCAGGAAAATGTTTAAAAATTATAAAGAAGATCAATAGAGATGATCAAAGTAAAAAATAGAGAAGTGACATCTAGTGGAGGATAGATTCAGTTCTCAGCTGAAAAGAGAATGAAGAGCTTTACAGAGAACTTCATTAGCTCGGCCCCACTGATAGCATGGGTTGTCTCAACCACATGTATGACTAATTGCATGTGTGCATATGTTTGCAACTCCTGTGCTTGTTTGATGATCATTTGTATCATCTGCCTGTGTGTCCCTAATAATTCATGTGAGCCCTCCTTAACTGATGATGTAGTAATATGCTGGATCATATAATCCAGAATCTATTGCTTAGAGTCAATATGTAATTTTTAATTAATGTAATAAAAGCAAATACCCCTATGGGGACTTATGATCTAAAGTTTTGAGTGAAGGAAAAACCAGTAAAGGTTTTGAAACTGAGGTCATTTTGGAAGCAGGGATCTTAGATGTGCAGAATAATTTTGAAGAACATAAAAATGTCCTAAATTTCCAACAATTGGGGAATGACTGACAAGATTATATTATATCAGTATGATAGTTTCTACAATTCCACTAAAATTACACATAGATAGATAGATAGATAGACAGACAGATAGATAGATAGAATTTAAAGAAATCAAGAAAGATTTATAGAAAATTCTAAGGAAACTCCAGAGATTAAACAAGAATGTATAGACTCTGATTGACAAGATCAATGCAAAAAGAAAAGAAAAAATGTATGAAGGAAGAAATATCCATGTATGTGGTCAGAAAAAAACAAAATAAACAAACAAAAACAAAAATCTCCTGAGGTTCAGGAAAAGCATTCTCTATCATTAAAGAGGCTATAATAACATATGTAAATCACTATATAATGATAAATCATTGTATCATGATTACCAAAACTGTTATTATTCTTGGATAATAGAAGTTTTGTTATAAACCTATTTATACATCACTTTGAAAAGCAATAACATAAAGCTGGATTCTGATTCTATAAATAAGCTTGTCACTTCAAAATTAAATTTAGTACTATTACCATAATTCCAAACTCTCTAATCAGCTCATCTTACTTTTCTTCAGTGACTCAACACTCAAGATTCACTGACCTGCTCCCTACTTCAACTGTTTGTTGTCTTTCTATGATAATAAACTCAGTTTTTCTTATTTCCAGAGATTGTCTTTAATTGACTAGAATAAAACTCAAACCATGATTTTCTTTGAACAGTTTGGTGATCATGAAGGGACTCTTCATTTGAATAGCTATCATTAGTTGAGCTCACTATACAATACCACAGCCAGTTCTTAGAATTTTGACTGATCATGGGTAAGGGAGACTTTCTCAATGGGTTGGGGATGACCATTTGAACATTACCAAAGAACATGTTTTCAAGGGCCAGAGGATTATATGGGACTGTGATTCAAGATAAAATATTGATTGGTTGTTCTCTAAGAAAACCACCATGACATCACTGTGTTAGAAGCAAGTTACAATGTCTCTGGCTGTGACTAATCAAAGCTCTATGAGCTCAGGATGCTCTACCACAGGTTGAGCACAAATAGTCTATAAAGTAGAATGAGAGATGGTACATGATTTTTTTTTGTTGTTGTTGTTGTTGTTGTTCACAGATTATTGTGCACTCAGTGTAGATTTAGAAACTGAGATTCAGCAAAATATGGGTCATTTTTGCTTCTTGTACTAATTTTGACCCACCAATTAATACTAAGAAAACACAGGTACTACTCAAGCCAGCCCCACTATCTATAGATAGAATCATTACTTGTACAAATGGAGGAGATAAAATCATACCATATCAATTGGGTTATCATGTTACAAGAAGACATGATGTTATATAATATTAAAGATCATTATTATATTGCTATAGGTTTTTGTTTTCTTTTTGGAGTATTTATTTATGGAGTTTTCTTGATGACTGATGTTAATATAGATTTCCCTTCTCAAATTAGTACATACTGAGACTTTTATATAGTTTAATCTGTAATCTGACTTAGTTTACCCATAGAGGTTGTTAAAAAAAAAAAAGTTTGCCTCCTTATTGGATATATGAAATAATTCTGTTCAATATTTATGACACTGCAAGAAATAAGAGAATCTGATTTTGTGTTACTCATGGCTACATTACACTTATTTCTGTATGCAAATGTAAATCCTCTCTACTTTATAGTCATTAATGCTTACCCAAACTATTTGGCACAAATGGCAGAGATTAGGATGATGCTTTTAAGCATAGAGGAATGATCTGATTGTGGCGTTGTACCATGAATACGGTTAACAACAAAGGGAGAATTATGAAAAGTCACTCACTAGGACAGTCATTTTAATGATTCCCATGTATTAATTTTGCTAAACTAGCCTGCGAGGGAGGGTGCTGGGGAGAGTGAGATCCTCTTATGACCATTTCTGGCTCTTACATCCTAATCCCATAACCTAAGGCCTATTCTTATCTCTTTAGTACCAATCTCATCTTTCTATGATGCTGTAATAGGATGGAACTGCAGTAGCACTAATACCCCCTCCTCTTTTGAAAGATTCACCTATCAGGATTGTATTACCATTATAGATCAAATATTTTACTCTTGTCTATAAAAGCAGCTTACTGTGGAAATTCTGTTTCCCTACTCCACTTTAACCAGTTAATGCCTTTGTATGGCAATCAGTTCCTAAGTCTTAAAAAAAAAAAAAAGAAAAAAAGAAAAAGAGAAAGAAAGAAAGAAAGAAAGAAAGAAAGAAAGAAAGAAAGAAAGAAAGAAAGAAAGAAAGAAAGAAAGAAAGAAAGAAAGAAAGAAAGAAAGAAAGAAAGAAAGAAAGAAAGAAAGAAAGAAAGAAAGAAAGAAAGAAAAAGAAAAAGATTGTCTAGCCTATGAATCTAATTAATTCCTGGTTTCATCCTATTAAATTTACATTCAACATTAGAGAGTGATAATTCAACCTTATCCTCTGCCAGTATGAAATCTTTTCCTGAATCAAAAGAATTATAGTCATCTCTTTTATTTTAATTTAAAAAGTCATGGTGTGATAATTATTTTAACTAAATACTAGAACCAACTTGACCATTAGCCATTAGCTACTAATTACAACATGACAATCCCCTTGCTGCAATTAGAAACTTACTTGAAATAACTTTAACATCAGAAAGATAGATTTTGCTTATTTTAAGTAATATTTTCCCCATGTAATAAGAGAATGAAAAGAAGAAGAAAAACAATTTTTATTAGAAACAAATCAAAGTGTAGGAGCAGGAATGTGGATACATACATACTATACACAAATATTGTTCTCCCTTTGTAAAGAATGAAAATGTATTTAGCCTGATCTAATATATAGGTTACTGCTTAGTTTAGAAGAAACAAGTATTTATTAAAAGTACTTGCTATGTGGCTGATACTATGCTGTTTTGAAGCAGAATGACTTGGTTTCTGATATTTGCTTGCCTAGGTGATCCTGGCTGAGTCACTCTATAATCTATATACCTCTGGCAATGCATTATAACATCACTATGCTTTGTCCTTTAGGGTTGCTTGTTTTGTTTGTTTGTTTGTTTTGTTTTGTTTTTTGGGTTTTTTTTTTTGGAGTGTGGAGAGTTCCTATTACAACCTCAATTTAAGGCACTAAGTATATCATCATTTCCTACTCTGTCACATTCCTCTAGACTCCTCCATTATAATCTCCTCCCCACCACATAGGTATCTTTTTACTCCATAACATATTTTCAATTTTTTTTTTCATTGATCCATTCCTTGCTTCCCAGAAGTAAATTCTGTCAATTTGAATTTTAATCAAAACAGCCAATATAACAAAATGGAGGTCTTTAATTGTGGGAAATGAGTTGCATCTCAGGTTCCACACAGAAAGAGCTGGGGTAGCCAAGGAGTGGAGTTGGGAACAAGGTTTATATATGGTATTAAGACAGAGAGAATGATTAGGCTGCGATTGGGAGGGGTTGGACAACTAATAGATTTAAATCCTTCTAACAAGTTTAGGGGAAAGTTTGGTAGATCTACAAAACAAAGTAAGAGTGACAATGTCTTGTCCACCACATAGCAGCTTCAGTCAATTCTTGGTGAG
Organism: Sminthopsis crassicaudata; assembly: GCF_048593235.1. Classification (NCBI taxonomy): domain Eukaryota; kingdom Metazoa; phylum Chordata; class Mammalia; order Dasyuromorphia; family Dasyuridae; genus Sminthopsis; species Sminthopsis crassicaudata. The sequence goes on from NC_133622.1 coordinate 48,337,737, forward strand.
CTGTGTTTGTCAGTTCCTGCAGGCTAAAATTGCTTCAGACTTTTGTATATCTAGAGTTTTATCTCCTGCCTGCCACATAGTAGGTTCTTAATGTTTATTCACTGATTTACTGCACTGATGAAGCTCCCAGAGATAGCTGGGCAGATAAAGTACCAGAGGTTCTTTTTGTTCTCAAATCTTTATTGAATTAAAATTAAATCCTTTAAAGGAATGATTTCCAGGAACTCATAGCAATAGTTATATTAGTGCTATTTGGAAAATTCCTATCCTATCTCCTCTTTTGGATTTCCTGGCTACATAAGACACTTTTGGAGGTGAGACAATGTACTGGAGGCATGTCTAATTGGGAAACAAGATAAACAAGCCTCCATAGTTGTGACCTACACTGCATATCTTTTTATGGTATCCCTATTATCTCAGCAACTTATTCTTTTCAGAATCCTAGATTTTCATAGCAAGAGAGTAATCTTCAAATTCTCACTCTCCATACCCTACTTATCAAGTAAATTGTAAAATCTTATTGCTTCTACCTCCACATTTTTCAAATCCTTTCCTTTTTTTCTATCCATCCAGCTACAATCTGGGTTCAGAACTTCATTATCTTTTGTTTCTACTGTTGAAATGGCCTAGAATTTGATTTCTTTGACTTAATCCTTTTTCTTTCTTTAATCCATACTTCCCATAATTTCAGTGACTTTATTAAACCACAGGTCTTTACATAGCTGCTCTCCTATTTATAAAAAGGACTTTATGACTTACTAATAACTTACAAATATTTACCCTTGTGTCAAATACTATTTCATCTTTATTCCATGTTTCTCTAATTTTTGTAAGTTTCATAATACATGTGATTATTAGTGCAATATATGTATCTTATGCATATGTATAAAATCATATGTTTATATGCACATATTTGAAGTGTCCCTTTAAGTAATTTACAAACAAAAGTATGTGATCAAAAAAGTATACCTGTCTATAATAATGAACACATTTTTCAAAAAACATCCTCTTTCCAAATAAGTATACTTTAAGCATATGCCATGAAACAATTATGTTAACCAGATAGCCTTTCTTAGGAGTTTCTCAGGCTGATCTAAACATAGACCTTTTCTACTTATTGAATAGCTATATTTAACAAAGATAAGGGGCAGCTAGGTGGCACAGTGGATAGAGCACCAGCCCTGAATTCAGGAGGACCTGAATTCAAATCTGGTCTCAGACACTTAACACTTCCTAGCTATACATATATACATATATGCACACAGTATGTCCTAACTCATTTGCAAGAATAATTAATTGACACAGGGGAAGATGTAAACATATATATATATATATATATATATATATATAAAACAAATGAGTTCAAAACCCTAATGTTTTCTTCTCTAAAAATATAATCATTCTTTGGGAACAGGTTTCTTGGGGAGCTTCTGGAGGCAGCCTTAGTTTCAATTCAGTTCAATAATCCCAAATGGGTTAACCCCAGCCTCAATAAACAAAACAAAACAAACAAACAAACAAACAAACAAAACAAAGATAAGATGCTTGTTTTATAGTCTTTTTATTCAAATACAATAAATTGTATTTGTTCAGTAAATTAGACAAGTGTGTATATTCTCATAAAACATGGATTGTTGTATATTCTTACAAAAAACAGACTTGATAGGATTATGGTTTAATTGCAATGGTAATTTAAAAATTTAGAATTCACTTCAAGACTTGTACATAGTTCACCTGATCTTAGATTCCTATTGTCAATAAAACTAATGAATTTTACAGGTAGTCCATCATCTATCAAATGACTTACTCTTTTCATACTTTATGTGCTTCTTAGATTGACAAAAACACAAGGGTATTTTGAGGTTGCATGATAACAGATGTAGCTGACAGAGTGGTGTCAAATATGTTGAATCAAAGCAAAATGGCTACAAGTGAAAATGTTCCAGTGGCTCTTTTAGAATCGTTTTCCATAGATATTCAGTGTCAATCTACATTTACATTTGTTGAAAATTATATTCTTCACAGGAAACATGAAAGTCCAAGAATTCATAACTACATAGCTAATGACAAAACTAAATTCATTGTGAGGATTTAGAGAAATGCATATTTGTATAAATACCGTGTTTCCCCGATAATAAGACACTGTCTTATTATTTTTTTGGGACTAAAAAACACCAGAGGGCTTATTTTCAGGGGAGGGCTTATTTTATCCTCCATCATGCCCCTTTTATCCTCCATCATGCCCATTTTAGCCTCCATCATGCCCCTTTTATCCTCCATCATGCCCATTTTAGCCTCCATCATGCCCCTTTTAGCCTCCATCATGCCCCCTGAGTGCTTATTTTATTCTCCATCGCTTACTGAACTTACCGAGTTTTTAGATGGTCCTGTCTCAGCTCTACTCCGCGGCGCTGCTCTCAGTAGCGCCAGCAAGCAAATCACCAGGGAAGAAGAGGATGACGCGCTCACTGCTGCAGCTCTGATTGGATGCAGCTCGGAGCGCGACGTGCGTTTCACCCGGGAGGGGAGGGCGGCGCTGCTTACTGAAGGTACCGCTACGCAGCATATAGCGCAGGGGATCACCATGATGACCGTTTTCATAGTAAGTTCGATAGGGCTTATTTTCGGGGGAGGGCTTATTTTAGCGGAATATTAAAGAGTATGTGGGTGTCTTATTTTCAGGATAGGTCTTATTATCGGGGAAACACGGTATGAATAGGTTTCCTTTATGCAATAGTACTTTTATTACTTATTGCAAATTGTTCTATGAGATCAGGGTAATGTCATTCATAATGACCTAACCTTGCAGTCAGGAAGGCATAGATTCAAGGCCTACTTCTGATTCATATTGATTGTATGAACCTGGGCAAGTCACATAGTTTAATGCATTGCTCTTAGATAACTCCACAAGACTAAAATTTCACTGAATCTGCCCACATCCTTTGGTAGAAGTTTTCCTATTCAGGAATTCCATATCCCAAAGAAATTACATGTCCCCTCAAAATAAAAATAAATCACTGCTCTGGACAAGATCCCATTTTATTAATAATGGCTACTGAAACTCAAAATAAATAACATATCCACAAAAACCTCATGAACTTCTATGATTCCTGCTGAATCTGGCATATATAACTTCACAAATCTCTCTAACACTTAGTATTTGGTACCTAAAACAACTCTGTGAGACAATCTTACAATTATTAATATCTCTATTTTATAGTTCACTGAATTGTAACTCAGGAGTAGGATGATTTATCCAGGTTTATATAGCTATTAAGTTTCAGAATAAAATTTAATCCCAAGGCTTGCTGATTTCAAGTACTCTCTCCATTATGCCGTATAATGTGCATCTTGTGACATCTCTTTTATTGTTGTGTAATTCTATTGTTCATATATTACATTATTAAAATTTTCTTGTTTAATTATTCCATCTCCTCTGTGCGATAATTCCCCCAAGAATGGCAATCATCTTATATATTTCATTATATTCAATACAGTCCCTAGTATTGAGGTTGGAATTAGCATGCCCCAGTTAACTATTGACTATCATTTTAATTTAATAACAATGATTTTTGTGCAAGGTAAGAGGAAGTTGAGTATTGATAATTGAAATCATTCTTTCACTTTTAGATGACCTTTTTAGTTACTTGTTCATCTTGTCTTGGAAATCTTAATGTTGAAATACAGGAGAGCTGTTGGAATACACAGGAGCCACCTGGCAGTGGATGCTGGAGAGCCAACCCAGACCTGCAGAATGGACCTCCTGGTGTCAGAGGATGATACAAGGAAACTGAGAGGCAGTTGCTGTTCTCTAACCTCTCTGACTGAGAGGCTGTTGCATTGTCTGACCTGTCTCCTCTTCTCTCTGCCTCCAATTTATCTCATTCCCAGTCCACAACACCTGTGTCAGCAAAGGCTACTTTGCAGCTCCATCAGATGTTATGATCCATAGCAGTGGAGGTTCTCAGAGAATTGATCTGTCCCTCAAAAATTCCCCATTTTTTGTTTTTTTTGCTGTAATTCCCCCCAACAGCATGATCTGCACACTGAAGAATGCAAGCAGCACTATCACTTCTGGATGGTTATAGCAGGTGTTGATCTTGTGAAATGCCATGGAGGGCAGATTTTCAAACAGAGTAGAGGACTATAGTCAGAACAGGCATTGAAGCCTCTCATTGGTTTTTTTTTACTGGCCCATTTAATTACTCCAACTAAATTACTAGGGCTCTTCTTCCTTTCCTTCCCAGCGGGTTACCAAAGGAACTCTGGAAAGATCCTACTCAAGAGCAGCTCTCACATGCTGCTGTTGCTGCTGCTTTTTGTGAATGGAAGGGACCAGATAGGTTAACTGCTTGGGGAGAGGGGTTTTTGGTATCTCTACAGAAGGAGAAAGAATCAGATGGGGGACCAATGAGCTGCATTCACCGCCCTGTCTATTGAAGAGAGACAGAGAAAACCCTTGAAACAAAGGAGAAGACTCAAGAAACATCAGGTGATTCAATTTCTAACAGTGTGTGCCACTGAAAAAGAATGGCTGTTAACCCAACTCATGAACATCAAAAATTGTCAATGAGACTGATACAGGACTTTAAAATCTGCAGGAATCATTGGATTCCCTGATACATGAAGTAATGGATAATAAATTGGTTTTGGACTATCTCTTGGCTGCTGAAGGAGATGTATGTGTGATTGTTATTTATATACCCTCCTTGTAGGACTTATGGACATGAATAATTCCTCATGTTGATTCATCTATTTGCTACATCACTACTAGCCTGAATTATATTACTATGTGCTTGTGTAATACCTCCCATGCTGATGAAGCTATATAAACCTGTTTCAATTTCAGCCCAGAGGAAACCAGCTAGTAATATCTGGTTTGACTCCCCATTTCTCTTTGATGTTTTCATCTCCCTTCCTAAGAAGTCAGAGAGGACATGATCACCCCCTTTTTGGGTGTTCTCACATCTCTTCCTGAGAAGTCAGGGAGGGCCTGAATACCTGTGCTTTAAAATAAAAGAAAGTGGGAGACTTAGAGGTAGGAACTTTGGAGAAATATACTTGAAACAAGGTGTTAACTCAGTGCAATCTATGAGACAATGGTTCTCTAGTTTACATATACTTAGTACTTAGCATTAGTACTAATTAGTATAATTGATGTAATTGTAATAGGATATTTAAACTGGAGACAAAGTCAGACTCTAAAGTCAGACAGGCAGACTGCTGGAAGAGACTAGGTCAGACTTTGACAGAGACAAACTGTGTAAGAGACAATAAAGACTTTGGACTCTATTCTTGTCCATTCTCATATCTATCCTGATGAGACCAAGGTCTTTCCAGAGGACCTCCAGAAAGCTAGCCCTAACATTATACCTTAGCCCAAGACTCCTGATCTCCAAGACTATTGTTCTCAGAGATGTTGGGGATTTCCAGGCTTATGATGTGTGAGACAATGCATGGGTGAAGTAAAAGAATTTACTCAATTTCTAAAATAAAAAAGTAAAAGTTTATTTTAAATCACTGAGAGATCTCAGTGGACAAAAACTCCAAGGTGGGATTAGAGTTCTGGGAGTTGGTACAGTCAGAGTTAGGTCTTAGGGAGTTTTGAGACAATAGAGAAGTTTTTAGGGTTGAATAGATTTCAGTAAAGTTATAGAAAGTTTAATTGGTGGTAGTTCAAATCTATAGAAAACTTAAGTGGTGGTACTTAACATTAATTCAGTTCTTTTGAACGTTAAGTAGGGGTACTTAGCTTTAGTTCAGCTCTATAGAAAACTTGGTTAGTGTCTGCTGAACTCTATAGAAAGGTTAATTAGTGGTACTTAGCAGAGGTAGGATTGGCTTCTAGGGCAAGATAGGATTAAGGTCAAGGTGATTGACTTCTGATTTTCCCCCTTCAGAGACCTGTTGTATAGAGTCTGCTGAATGTCATTTCCTACAAATATGTTGCTAACTAATTGGATAGTTTTATGTACTATATGAAACACTTTCAGACTTGTGCTTGGTGAATACAATGATTTCATAAATCTAAATAATAAATGTGTTAGCCTGTTTAGTTTCAGGTAGTTCCTTTTTAATTTTGACATGAATTTTGACAAGATGTTAAATTATTTTCATTTTGGAAAATTTCTACAGAAGGCCACGTATGTAAGGACAGCCAACATGCAGTCCTGTTCCTGAGAATATAAACCTGTTTTATAATTGTCTGTATCAATTATGGAGTAGGAATTTTTCTAGCATCATATATAAAGTGAAGAGTTCAGGTAGATTTTGTAGCTTATAACAGTCCATGACAGAATGATAGAAGCAGATGATAGACTGTTCATGTGGAACACTACTTAACTGTAGCAAATTTTGAGAGTATTTGCCTATACTAGTACAATTGCTAAACATATATGACTCAAAACATGTTTTAAAAATAATTTTGACAAGCTAAATTGGATGACAATATTATGAAGAAATGGGAGTATTTCAGATGGAATTAAATTATATGTATTGAGTCATGTTTTCACATGGGAATCAGTTCTATTCCCAACACCAAAAAAAATTCACTGAAATTTTTAATAAAAACTGAATTTTTTCTGGCAATTGGAATATAGATTTTAGGTCCAAAATTGTGATTGAAAAAAAAAAGGCTTTGAATTAGCAATATTAGCACACCAGTCACAGACAATGCATGTATGTGGGGGGGGGTAGGGAGGTAGGAGAGTAGCATTATAAAGAGCTGGGGCAAAGCATTTCTCTGCATATGGTATGGGAAAGGAATACATTCAGTCTATTTTCCTCATCTAGTTTAATATGTCATTTAATATGTCATTTTATAAAGTCTCATTAAAAAGTACATGCTTTTAATAAAATCTATACTGTTTCAAAAATCACTTGTGGTTGCTATTAAGGTGAAATTATGTATGGACAAATGAAGACAAGGACAGTGGATCTGAAGTTTACAAATATAGTATGAAATCACAAATATAGTATGGAATCACTTCTTAATAACATAGTATATGTATGGAGAGTTTGAAGCAACAAAATGCATAAAGAAATATTCTGATAATTAACATAATAGAACATAATACTTTCTTTAAAAATTTTTCTTTAAAAAAACTAGAACATCTAAACTGTATATTGAAGATGAATTTGGTTCTTAATAAAATAATATGCTATTATGCTTATCTATTGTAATAACAAGAACATTTCAACCACAAAACTGTTCACTACTAATTTTACAATTAAGTAATATATTTAATTGAATTGCTTTCTCTGTGGTAATTAAAATGATCTAATGGACAAATTCAAACTTGAAAAGATTTGTTCTTTATATCTTTATAACTGTAAAGGATTCATGTAATCAAGAAAATTATAACATAAGCAATATAGAAATCTGAGAATAATTGAAGCATGAAACTTCCTTGAGAGTATTCATATTTGGAAAACAGGTTTATTTATTGTTTGTAAGATAGAAAAGAAAAAAGTAGTCAGAAAGTGTGAAATTGAGATAAAATACACAATAGTCTTATTATGTTTCATGAAACAGTTTGATTACATTTACTCTACTACTATGTATATTTCTTTCTTTGTGAAAAGAACAATTTTTCCTTTAGGTAAAGTTGGACAAATTCTAAAATCTTCTTTCTTAGATTCAAAAGTGATGGTATACCTGGAGTATATTTTCAATATATTTTCAATGTGTTTAAATTTAAAAAAAATTCCTTTACCACAGAGTAAAAAAAAAAAAAAAAAGTAAACATTTTTTCCTGAAAATAAATGCTTTCATTATTTTTAAAAAATAATAACTGATATCAGTAGAGAAATGTAGCAAATGTTCAGGAAACTCTTGAGATGATACTTCAAAGTGATTATTGCTTTTGGTGGCTTATTTTGAATCACCATTTGGTTGTGTGCAATGTGTAACATCCCAGACTTAGCTAACAAAGAATATTTCTATTAAGGAGAATTGCCATATACCTTGTACCAAATTGGCAGGAGGTTACTAGAATGTTTTCAGAATTTGAAATAAGTATTTTCAATCCTTTCCTTGTTGCTCTTTTTCTTTCCCATAGAAGAGTCTCTTCTAGTTATGCATTATCTCCTTCTCCTATAGGATACTAGCTCAAACACCCACCAATACTCAATTCTTTCAAATTTAATTCTCTCCATCCTTGTTTAGCTGAAAGGAAGTCACTGAGACTATTGTTCTTATTGATATTAGGTAAATGGATTCTAATCCATTTATTTTTAAATTCATCTTAGGATAGTATTGTGTAGTTTCATTACTCTCCCTCTCAAAAAGAGATCTGAACTGATAAGAATGCACCCAAAAGATGTATATTATTTGATCCAGTAATAGAGAATATTCATTATTATCCCCATGGTTTGTTATGTTTTCCAGTTTGGTGGGTATGAGTAGTCATAAATTATTCAATTTGTATTTCTTTTAGTATTGGTGATTTAGAGCAAAGTTTCTTAAACTTTGGTTTACAACCCCGTATTGGGTCACATAATTGGATGTGGAAGTCACAATTTTGATTTATTATTAGTAAATGTTTTATTTGAATATTTATTTTATATATTTGTATACCCAGAATCATGTAAAAATTTCTCAGGTGAAAAGGATTCATGAATGTAAAAAAGTTTCAGAAGCCTTGATTTAGAGAATTCTTTCACAGGATAAGTAGTATGTTATTTTGCAACTGTTTTTTCCTAGAGACTTTCCCTGCTATATAATACTTGTGTGATCTTAGGAAAATGTAGACCTTTAAGGCCCTCAATTCCCTTCCCTTTAAAATTAAGGGTTTCAAGTAGAATTCCTTTAAGATCCTTTTCTAGTCTGAATCTATGATTCTAGAAATATTTTGCCCTGAGAATAAAAGTTTTAATACCAGGATCAAAGATTTGTTCAAGATGAATCTATTAGTTTTAACCTTATATAATCCTAAAGGTTAATGGAATTTTAATATAACTCTATTTTTAGGAGAAGAAACTCCAGAGGGATTAAATGAATTGCCCAATGTAATATGTAATTAGTAGCTAGAATCCAACTCTCCTGCTTCCCATACTCATGCTCTTTCCATTATTTTCCTAGTTCAGTATTCCATTCTCTAGACATTGATGCCTTTCCACCCAAAGGCACATTTCCAGAAAATAACTGAGAATTATTGCCCTAAGACAAGAAACCTCCCAAAGCCTCAAAAGCCTGTCAAGGAAAGAGAAACTTCAACAGTCTATGGAATGACAGATCAGATGCACACACATTCTAAACAACAAAACTAAAAAGCTTTTCTTACTGGGTTCCTATTCCCATTTGCCCCACTACAAATGTCACCACTGGCCATACAAGTATACACATATGACACAGTTGATGAAAAATCATATTGGTGCTGCTTTGGGGAGGAAAAAAAAAAGGACATTTTTCATTTTGTTTTGAATTGTAGGAGACAGGCAATTCTCAGGAAGACATCTGTCATTTTCACATGCAAATATGCACAATGCAAATCCTGAAGCATTTGCTTCATTCTACAGTTTACCTTTCTCCTGAGATTTGCTTCCCCACTACTAGAATCCTTAATCTTATTTTAACTATTTTAAGGAGGCTGATATGTAGTTTTTCTGTCAGAAGCAATATAATTCTTATGGCATTTACTTGCATCTAGTTTTTAATATAATCTAGAGCATTATTTATAAAATATGATCTTAAACCAGAAGATAGAATACATATGTTATGAATTGAACCCCTCTGAAACATTCCTTATATGTGAGCTATTTTTCCCTCTTCCCCTGTTCATCCAATCCTGCTTTTATAATTAAAGTGACACTGTTTTTGTGTGTTTATGTACTGTCAGGGCATGGGGGCAAAATATGGAAGAAAAAGTATATGAAAAATAATATAGCAATTCTTGAAAGATTAAAAGAGAAAGGAAAACTGCAACTTACAATGTAATTGATTTTTGGTAGAGAAGAAACTATATCATATAAGGAGTCAGGAGACCTGGGTTCTCTTTTGGGCTTTGATACTAACTGGTTATATGACCATAAATAAATTACTTAACTTTTCCACAATTTCTTTATCTTGGATTTCAAAGAACTGAACTAGGTCTTCAATAGTTTCTCTTGGCTTTAAAATTATGATTCTTGGACCTCTTTTACCTATCAATTAAGAAATATATATTCCATGCCTCTCTATTCAAGAAATTGTGTAGTGGAACATAGCTAAGTAGTACTAATAATTATGAGAGAAATTAAAACAATACTTCATTAATGATTTGAAAATGGATTGTAGTTATCTTAGAGAACTGACATGGCTTCTTCTATTAATAAAATGACCAGGTATCAGAAAGAACAAGTTAAAATATGATTTAATTCTTTACAAGGAAACAGAAATATAGGTTCCATTGTTTAATACTTATTAATGCATGGGAACCATCTCTTTGAAAATGGTTACTAAATAGTAAGGAAAAGGATAAAGAGCCAAAGATCAAATAAAAGAACATTACTAGATTAATTAATCCAACACATCAAGATTCTAGGAAGAGCAGATGATGCCCCAACAAGGAAAAGGACATTGGGAAAAATTCCAGATAATGTCCATGTTCCCACTGAAACTAGCTAGGATGACAAAGAAAAGCACAGCAAGCTGCAGGAACATAGTGGGTTGATGACAGAAAATATCAGTACAGCACAAAACAACCTTTGGAAAAAAACAGTGGGAACTTATTATATAAAAGTGTCTTTTTGAGGATGATAGCACATATTCCAGAAGCTACTGATTTCTCTGTATCTGTTCCACTTCTCTATAATATTATCAATGTATGAATTTCCTCATAAACAAGAGAGTATGTGGATGTTCAGATATGACTCTCCTTGTATATATGTGCATGTTTAATAGATTCAGAAGACAGCTCCCAGAACCCTGGGGTAATCTCCTGCAGAGGTTTTATAGACAAGGACAAGTGTTCCATAGAGTAAGGAAGTGTGGGTGGGCTGTAATCTTCACCTTCAAAGGAAGTACCCAAAAATTTTGGCACTTTTGAAATGCAGATTTGAAGCAATCAGTCAATTAACCTGCATTTATGAAAACCTTACTATGTTCTTGAAAATTATCCTGGAAACTGGGTAAAGGAACCTTTTTAATTAATGAATACCTGTTTAATTATTACCATGAAAAACCTATATACTTTAATAGTGTTACAATCTCCCTGATTTTATATATATACATATAATATATGTATGTATGTATGTGTGTAAACAAATAAATGAGTTTGTGTGTATGTGTGTGTGTATAAATATGTATATATTTATACACACACATATATATTTATACACACACATATATATTTATACACACACACACACACACACACACACACACATACACATATCGATGCCTTTGTCAAGGATTCATTGATTCATGTTAAAGGATGAATTCAGGGATCACATAGCACCAGTCTAAGAAACAAGGTATTCAAACTAAGGTAACTAAGGGCTGGATACAGTATATACCAAGTGCCAAAAAAGTTAATTCCTTAAGAATAATGTTGAATTCATTTCCTTAATAGAATAGAATGCCAGAAGAGGACTAGCTACATATGCATATGCATGCATACATATGCATGTATAATTGCAGTTAATCCCATTGGAAATTGGCCTAACTTAGTCAGATCAGCCCATCTATCAATAAAGTGATGCAGAATTTTTTTGGGGGGAGGGGTTCATGAATTATTTTTTAAATTTATTTTTAAGATTTTTATTTTCAAAACATATGCACAAATAATTTGACATTGACGCTTGCATAGCCTTGTGTTTCAGATTTTCTCCTACTTCCCCCCACCTCTCTCCTAAATGACAAGCACTTCAAATACTTTAAACATGTTAAAATATATGTTAAATTCAATATGTATAAATATATTTATACAATTCTCTTGCTGAACAAGAAAAATCAGATCAAAGAAAAAAATGAGTAAGAAAACAAAATGCAAGCAAACAACAACAAAAAGAGTGAGAATTTTATGTTGTAATCTACATTCATTTCCTACAGTGCTCTCTCTAGGTCTAGATGGCTCTTTCATCAAAAGATCATTAGAACTGGCATCAATCATTTCATTGTTTGAAAGAGTCATGTTCATCAGAATTGATCATTGTATAATATTGATGTTGTTGTGTACAATGATCTCCTGGTTCTGCTCATTACACTCAGCATCATTTGTTGTAAGTCTCTCCAGGCCTTTTTGAAATCATCCTTCTGATTATTTCTTATAGAACAATAACATTCCATTACATTCACATACCACAACTTATTCAGTCGTTCTGATGGACATCCACTCAGTTTCCAGTATCTTGCCACTATGAAAATGGCTGACATAAACATTTTTTGCAATCTGGGTCCCTTTCCCTACTTTAAGATGTCTTTGGGATATAAACCCAATAGAAACCACTGCTAGGTCAAAGGGTATACACAGTTTGATAACTTTTTTTTTTTTTTTTTTTAAACATAGCTCAAAATTGCTCTCCAGAATGGTTGGATCAGTTCACAGCTCCACCAAAAATGTATTGTTGTCCCAGTTTTCCTACATTTGTCCTTGGGTTTTCCTGCCATCTTAGCCAATTTGAGAGGTATTTCAATAGTGTATCTCAGTAGTGATATCTCAGAATTGTCTTAATTTTAATTTCTCTGATCAATAGTGATTTAGACCACCTTCTCATATGATTAAAAATAGTTTTAATGTCTTCATCTGAAAATTGTCTGTTCATATCCTTTGACAATCTATGCACTGGAGAATGGCTTGCATTCTTATGAATTTGAGTAAATTCTCTATATATTTTAGATATGAGGCCTTTATCAGAACCCTAAAATATGAAAATGTTTTCCCAGTGTATTATTTCTCATCTGATCTTGTCTGCATAGTTTTATTTGTACAAAAACTTTTACACAATATATTAAGAATTGTCTATCTGATATTCAATTATACGTTCCAGTCCTTCTTTTGAAACAAATTTCTTCCTTCTCCAGATTTGAGAGGCAAATTATCCTATGTCCCTTTAATTTACTCATAATATCACTCTATGTCTAAATCATGGACATATTTAGATCTAATCTTGCTATGTAGTGTTAGGTAATTTCTTCCATACTAGTTTCCAATTTTCCCAGCAGTTTTTGTCAAATAGTGAGTTCTTATCCCAAAAGCTGGGGTCTTTAGGTTTATCAAACACTAGATTGCTATAATTATTGCCTATTTTCCCCTATAATTCTAATCTATTCTATTGATTAACTACTCTATTTCTTAGCTAGTACCAAATGGTTTTGATGACCACTATTTTATAATAGAGTTTTAGGTCTGGTACAGCTAGACCAGCTCCATTAGTATTTTTTTTTTTTTTTTCATTAATTCCATTGAAATTCTTCGACTTTTGTTCTTCCACATTAACTTTGTTACTATTTTTTCTATATCTGTAAAATAATTTCTTGGGAGTTTGATTGGTATGGCACACTAAATAAGTAGATTAATTTAGGTAGTATTGTCATTTTTGTTACATTTATGCTCAGCCTACCCATGAGCATTTGATATTTTTCCAACTGATTAGGCTGGACTTTCTTAGTGTGGAAAGTGTTTTGTAGTTGTGTTCATATAGTTCCTGACTTTTCCTTGGCAGATAGATTCCCAAATATTTTATACTACTGAGATTTATTTTGAATTGAATTTCTTTTTGTATCTCTTGCTGCTAGACTTTGTTGGTAATGTATAAAAATGCTGATGATTTATGTGGATTTCTTTTGTATTCTGCAACTCTGCTAAAGTTGTAAATTATTTTTATTAGTTTTTCAGTTGATTCTCTAGTGTTCTCTAAGTATACCAGCATATCATCTGCAAAAAGTGTTAATTTGGTTTCTTCATGACCTACTCTAATTCCTTTAATCTCTTTTTCTTGTCTTATTGTCAAAGCTAGCATTTCTAATACAATGTTAAATAGTAATGGTGATAGCGGGCAACCTTGTTTCACTCCTCATTTTATAGGAAATGGTTTGTTTGTTCCCATTACAAATCATGCTTGCTGGTGTTTTTAAATAGATGCTACTGTCATTTTTAAGGAAAAGTCCTTTTATTCTTTTACTCTCTAGTTTTTTTCAATAGGAATGGGTGCTGGATTTTATCAAATGCTTTTTTCTGGAAGTGATGCAGAATTTAGTAGAAGTAACAAGGCTATGGGAAAAGAGTAGGAACGAATACAACTGTTAACAATGCTATTTAAATACAATCTACTGAATGATATTTAGTCTGTCTTTGTTTTGGCAATACTTAGATTTAAAAGCTCATTAAAAACTAGAAATAATACCAAACACAAAGTAAGCACCTAATATATATTTGTTGAATTATATCGAAGTGAATATTATCACTTTTAATTTAACATTGTGTGTGAGATTTACAGTATGTGTGTGTAAAATTGTTATTAATTGTCTGGTATTTGTTGCCCTCTAGTTAAACTGGGCAAGAAAGAGAAACCTTGACCTAGGGGATAATATGACAAACCTTTGTTTGAATTAAGCTTCAAATGTTTACTTAGTGTGTTCCTTTCTTTGCATAAGTTATCTCATTGTTGGACTCAACTACTTTTAAATACATGTCCTAAACCTATAAATTTATGATCTATGAATCTAAATCTATAATTCTACAAATCTATAATGCTGTTATATTAACTCAGACTATGAATGGTAAATAGCCTCTTTGAGAAAGAACTGTTAATTCTTTGATTTTTTTTTTCTTTAATTTATTCACTGAAAAGGCATCAATTAACCACACTACACTACGATATATGCCAAACTTTACTGTTTAGCTATCTCTCTAATTACATATGGGTAATTACATATGGGTTTTTGCTTGTCTTTAGAGTAAAGGGCTGTGGATAAAATTGGAAGAATGAGGAGAGATTAAAAGAAGAAAAACAAGTTGGTGCTCTTTAAAAAATGCATCACCCCAAGATTCTTCTTGAAACAAAAGCTCATTTTTTTTAACATGAATAGTCTTCTGATAATAGTTTGCTACGAATCATACAGATATAATACAAACTCCAAAAAAAAAAAAAATTAAAGTTTCAATACACTTAAAGGACAAAAGAGTATATTGCAGGCATGAGTAGGTGGCAGTATATTCCCAATGAGGAATTTATTCAAAAGAGATAGGAAAAAGAATATTAACAGGAAGATGTAAAAATGAAAGAAAATGGTAAATGATATGAAGAAAACAATAGATAACATGAAAAGTCCAAGTTCTCCATTGTCTTTTTCTGGAAAGTTATCCTTGAAAAATAAATTGGATATTAAGTAAGGGATAGTTTACTTCTCCAATCTCTCCATTCTCTATTCTCTAATTAGAAAAATGGATATAATATTATTTGTGGGGTAATTGTGAGGTTCAAATAAAATAATATATGTGAATTGTTTTAAATATTAAAACACTATGGCTTGTGTTGTTATTGTTTATGTCTGCATGTCTGCATGAATAGATCTATCTATCTATTATTGGTTCTGTATCAAATGTATTAGATGACATTTTTTAGCTATGTTCACCATGAGCACTCCAAGATGACCTGAGTAAATGTGGAAAGACATTTTATTTCTGATAACCTCTGCATAGACAATGAAAAGAGATCTTCTAGCTCTTTTGTTATAAAGACAATGTGTTGAGACATTCTTCCACTTTGCTTCCAATTACTCTTCTGGTTCATTTTATTGTGAGAATAAGAAGACTGATGTGCTTCAGTAATTCTAGTAGTGTCAATTCACTGGTCAATTGTCTTTAGAGTGAAGTGCTATAGATAGAATTGGAAAGATGAGAAGAGATAAAAAGAAGAAAAATAAAATCTTCCTCTTTAAAAAATTGGTCAAAGTGATAGCATTTCAATGAATTTTAAATAAATTTGTGTTATGATTACAAGGTCATAACTCAGGTTGTCTGGGCAATTCTCTAGCTCAGAATTCACACCTGTTGAGTTCTCGCTAGTCCAGTCTCTTTGAGGATAAAAGACATTGGGTCTGGAGAGTAGTCTGACTGGGAGATTGAGTTTAGATGGTGGTCTGGAAGGAGAATCTAGGCTGGTAGAGTGAGTTGAGATGGCGGTCTGGAAGGATAACTTAGAGACGACCGGACCTTTACAAATTTGTCCTCAGTAATTTCAATCTCTCACAAGAATTCTTTTCATTGAGATAAAACAAGTTTATCCTATTCTTGGCATAATCTCCAAAAACTGAGGTTCACCTACATACCACAGGAAGAGCTGTGTTTTGGATTGGTACTTTTGAGTAATTATATGACAATCAGATTTGTCTAGTCAAAGTATTATACTTGGTTTTGACACACATGTAGGAAATATCACATTTGAAACTGTGAGAAGCAGCAGTGAGTGAAATTAAAAATAATTTGGAAAAAGTTAGTTTTTTTTTCCTCTAAAAATTATAGTATTTTAATTAAACCTCTATGCTTTAGAAGAGTATATATGTCTCTATCACTTTATCATATAACTGATGTTTTATTTATTTTTGTGATATAGCATCTAACTTCCGAAGATTTTGATTACATCAAATTAAAAAGCTTTTTTACAAACAAAACGAATGCAAACAAGATTAGAAGGGAAGTAACAAATTGGGAAAATATTTTTACAGTTAAAGGTTCTGATAAAGGCCTCATTTCCAAAATATATAGAGAATTGACTCTAATTTATAAGAAATCAAACCATTCTCCATTTGATAAATGGTCAAAGGATATGAATAGACAATTTTCAGATGATGAAATTGAAATTATATCCACTGACATTAAAGAGTATTCCAGATCACTACTGATCAGAGAAATGCAAATTAAGACAACTCTGAGATACCACTACACACCTGTCAGATTGGCTAAGATGACAGGAACAAATAATGATGAATGTAGGAGGGGATGTGGAAAAACTGGGACACTGACTGATGCATTGTTGGTGGAGTTGTGAAAGAATCCAGCCATTCTGGAGAGCAATTTGGAATTATGCCCAAAAAGTAATCAAACTGTGCATACCCTTTGATTTAGCAGAGGTACTACTGGGCTTATATCCCAAAGAAATACTAAAGATGGGAAAGGGACCTGTATGTGCCAAAATGTTTGTAGCAGCTCTTTTTGTAGTGGCTAGAAGCTGGAAAATGAATGCATGCCCATCAATTGGAGAATGGTTGGGTAAATTATGGTATATGAATGTTATGGAATATTATTGCTCTGTAAGAAATGACCAGCAGGATGAATACAGAGAGGTTTGGAGAGACTTGTATGAACTGATGCTGAGTGAAATGAGCAGAACCAGGAGATCACTGTACACTTCAACAACAATACTGTATGAGGATGTATTCTGATGGAAGTGGAAATCTTCAACATAAAGAAGATTCAATTCACTTCCAGTTGATCAATGATGGACAGAACCAGCTACACCCTGAGAAGGAACACTGGGAACTGAATGTGAAGCACTACTGTCTTTCTACTCAGGTTACCTTCAGAATCCAATTCTTACTGTGCAACAAGAAAATTGGATTTACACACACATCTTGTATCTAGGTTATACAGTAACACATCTAATATGTATAGGATTGCCTGTAATCTAGGGGAGGGAGTAGAGGGAGGGAGGGGAAAATTTGGAAAAATGAATACAAGGGATAATGTTGTAAAAAAAAAATTATTCATGCATATGTAATGTCAAAAAATTATAATTATAAAATTAATTTAAAAAAAAAGAGGGGCAGCTAGGTGGCACAGTGGATAGAGCACCAGCCTTGAATTCAGGAGGACCTGAGTTCAAATCTGGTCTCAGACACTTAACACCTCCTAGCTGTGTGACCCTGGGCAAGTCACTTAACCTCAGCCTCAGAAAATAAATGAATACATAAATAAATAAAGAGTTTTTTGTACAATAAAACTAAGGAATGTACTACATAATTGTAATCCTTCCAGGAAATAATTATCATTCATTTAAATACATTTTTATAACATACACACCACACATTTTGTATGAAAACTTTATCTTAAAATTTTTTTTAAAGTCAGAATGCCATCTATAAAGTATCAGTTGAATATGGGGAATAGAAAACTCCACTCTTTTTCTTTATATTTTCAACCAAATTAAATGATCTACAAGAAAGTATAGAGCAAAAAATTTTGGAAAAAAAATTAATAAATTGAAAACAATCATTTGAAAAGTATTTGAGTGCCCATTGAAGTGGTATATATGGTAATTACATACAATATGGAATGCAAGATTTGAAATTTTCAAATCATTCCTCAGGTAATCATTCACTAGCTATGTGATTGTAGGTTAATCACTTAACCTCCTCCAACTTTTTCTCCTCTCTAAATTAGTTATAATAATACCATCAAACTTATAGGTTGCTATGAGGCTCAAATGAGATGATATAAACAAAGTATTTTGCAAACATGAGAACATTATATAAAGACCAGTCATTTTAAGATGCATGTTTTTGGATTATTATTATTTATAATTATTAATAATAATAATAATTTTTGACTGAGGCAATTGGGGTTATATGACTTACCTAGGGTCACACAGAAAGAAAGTGTTAAGTGTCAGAGAATGAATTTGAACTCAAACCCAAATATTTTATAATCTCAAAAGTTATTTTAAATGAAATTATTTTTGTATCTCTTGCTGTTGGATGTTGTTACTGATGTATAAAAATGCTTATGATTTATGTGGATTTATTTTGTATCCTGCAACTTTGCTAAAGTTATGGATTATTTCTAATTGTATTTTATTTGATTCTCTAGGTGTTAAATCCATCCTACTTGGTCATGGTGTATTATTCTCAAGATGACTTTCTGTAATCTCTATGCTAAAATTTTATTTAAGATTTTTGCATCAATATTCATTAGGGAGATTTGTCTATAATTTTCTTTCTCTGTTTTGATCTACCTGGTTTAGGTATCAGTACCATGTCTTTGTCACAAAAGAATTTGGTGGGAGTCCTTTCCCTATTTTTTCTAATAGTTTATATAGTACTGTAGTTAATTGCTCTTTAAATGTTTGATAGAATTCCCATGTAAATCCATCTGGCCCAGGAGATTTTTTTCTTAGGGAGTTTATTAACAATTTGTTTTATTTCTTTTTCTAAAATGGGACTATTTAAATGATTTATTCCCTCTTCTGTTAACCTTGGCAATCTATATTTTTGTATGTATTCCTCCATTTCAATTCAGTTATCAAATTTATTGGCCTAAAGTTAGGCAAAATAAGTCCTAATTATTACTCTAATTTCCTCTTCATTGTTGGAAAGTTCTCCATTTTCATTTTGGAGACTAACAATTTGATTTTCCTCTTTCCTTTGTCTAATCAAATTAATTAAAGGTTTATCTATTTTGTTGGCTTCCTCCCCCCCCATAAAACCAACACTTAGTTTTATTTATTAATTCAATAGTTTTTTTTTACTTTCAATTTTATTAATCTCTTCTTTTATTTTTAGAATTTCAAGTTTGCTATTTGATTTTTTTTTTATTTGTTCTTTTTTCTAGCTTTGCAAGCTCAATTCATTGATCTTCTCTTTCTGTATTTTATGCAAGTAAACATCTAGAGATATATATTTGCCTTTATTACTGCTTTGGCTATATCCCACAAATGTTGATATGTTGTTTCATTATTGTCATTATTTAGAATGAAATTATTAATTGTGGCTATGATTTGATGTTTCACCCATTCATTCTTTAGGATGAGATTATTTAGTTTTTAAAATTATTTTTGGTCTATTTTTCTCTGGCCTTTTTTAAAAATATAATTTCTATTACATTGTGATCTGAAAAAAAATCATTTACTATTTCTGCCTTTCTGCATTTGATATTGAAGTTTTTATGTCCTAATATATGGTCAGTTTTGGTATAGGTTCCAGAATCTGCCAAGAAGAAAGTGTACTCTTTTCTGTCTCCATTCACCTTTCTCCAAATATCTATCATATCTAACTTTTCTAATACTTTATTTACCTCCTTAACTTCTTTCTAATTTATTTTGTGCTTTGATTTATATAGTTCTGAGAGAGCAAGGTTGAGATCTCCCACTACTATAGTTTTGATGTCTATTTCTTTTTGCATCTTTCTTAACTTCTCCTTTAGGAAGGTAGATGCTATATCACTTTGTACATATATGTTTAATACTGATTTTGCTTCATTGTCTATTGTACCCTTTACCAAGATATAGTTTCCTTCTTTATCTCTTTTAATTAGATCAATTTTTGTTTTTGTTTGATCTGAGATAAGGATGGCTACCCCTGCTTTTTTTTTTTTTTTTTTTTTTTTTTTAAACTTCACCTGAAGCATAATAATTTTGCTCTGGCCTTTTACCTTTATTCTGTATGTATCACTGCTTTAACTCTGTTTCTTGTAAACAATATATTGTAGGATTTTGGCTTTTAATCCAGTCTGCTATCTGCTTCTGCTTTTAGGAGAGTTCACCCCATTCACATTTATTAGTAATTAAAATGACTAATTCTGTATTTCCTGCCATCTTACTTATCCCCAATTATGCTTTTCTCTTTCTTTTTCCCCTTTCCCTCCTCCCCACTATTTTACTTATGAGCAGAGATATCTAAAGCAGAGATATCTTTTCAGAGATATCTAAAACTCCCCATGTTCAAAATTGAATCTACCCTTTCTCTAAGTCCTCTCCTTTTCCAAACTTCCTGATTTTTTCATGATATCACCATCATGCTAGTCTCTCAAATTCATAACCTTGACATTATCTTTTATACCTAATTCTTGTATACTCTACATGGTCAATAAGCTGCTAAATCTTAGTATTTCTATTTTTTTAAAAAGAATCTCTCAAATTTGACTCCTTTTTCTTTTTACCCAGGTATCACCAAATTCCAATCTCTTCTCACCTTTTCTTTGTACTACAATATGGTCTCCCAACTTTTCAATTGAAAATCTTCCATATGAATGCCTAAGTGATTTTCAAACACAGATGTCATTCCTTCAGTGTTTATGATATTTCAGTAATATACTCTAATGGTTAACTATCATCATTAGGATAATATAAAAATCATCACTGCTTTTAAAGTTTTTCACAACTTGCAATTAGAAGTCAGAATAGCTTTCTAGCACCACTATATATCACTCTCCTCACATTCTATAGTCATACTAATTCTGTTCCTCATTCATTGTATTCAATTTTCCTTCTCTGGACTCTTACAACTCCCTTTCTCTATGCCTAGAATGTACTATCTCTTATCCTCTACTTCATAGACTCTCTCTCATTCTTTGATATTTACCTCAAGCACCACCTTCTACTATATGGATTTTTCATAATTATCCCCATCTTCTAATTATTTCCTTTAGTAACTTATAATAAACTGCTTTGTATTTAGTATTCATTGATTCTATATATACGTTTTGAGTGTGGAATGTGTAAAAAGAGACACAGAAGATAGAAAAAGACAGAAAGAGACATAAACATACAAAGAGATATTGTGTGTATACGCGCACACACACACACACACACACACACAGCTTTGCCTTGTAGATTATCTCTCTTTCTTTGATTTGCCTTTTACATGAAGCTTTGCCTAAGTAGCACAAATGCCTAGTGATCTCTTTTACCAACTAACTACTTTGCATTGGTCTACATTTTAATTATATTGCATTTATTCCATATATACTTATTTTTTGTCTATGTACACATATATCGACATCCATACATATACACGTGCACATATACTAATACACATACATATACAAACAAATTGTCTACCCAAAGAAAATTTCTTTGATTCATAGATTCTCTTTTTTAATCTGCATTCTCAGTTTCTATCATTGAGTCTGATTTGTATGAGATGATTAATAAATTTGATTGGTTAAAAAGTCAGGAATATTTAATTTGGGGAAGAGAACACTTAGGTTAGGAGTAAAAAACATAATATAAACCTAATCAGCTTGACCACATAGGGCAAAATTATGACAAAGAAAGAAAGAATTAAGATTTGATATAAGGGAAAACTGTCTTACAATTGAAATTTTTTTTAAAACTGTAATTTATAATAATAATGTAAATCAAAAAAGATTTTATCAGAAAGTACTCAATTTTTTCTTCAATAGACTTTTAGAGTCTAAAGTTTGACCATTAATTGGGGATTGTAAAGAAAAGCTACTTACCCCTCTAAAAATTACATTAAATCACCATTAATATTTCTTCTACTTCAAAGAAACTGTATTTGTCATCTCTCTGTATTTTTTTTTAATAACTAGACTCCTGAAGATTGACTAGAGATTGGGCCAGAAATTTTGATCCCTTCAAAAAATATTCCTTTTCCCTTTTTCAATACTTCAAATTTGGATCATACCTATTTTTGTCTTAATTGAGGTAAACCAATATCCTGTAATTGCTAATTATTGAAAATTAATATAAATAGAAAATACTGAGTGTGAAGGAAATACAAAAATAATGTGGCCCCTACTCTTAAAACTCTTAAATTATATTAGGGCTAGTCAGTGCATATATGAATATTTTATTTTATGGGAAATGGCAAAATCTGATAGTTCTTAGTATCAATGACAGAGAAGATGGCAAGGCCTACTGATTGGGAAAATACTTTCAAAATAGATGGTAAGATCAGGGAAGGGTGAAGAGGGAGTAATGACATTTCAAATTAAAAGAGCTGAAAATTCAAAGGGTCTATCATCAAGTTAGATTACAAAGTTCAGTATTACAAAGGTCTTAAAGGTCAGGCAGATGACAAAGACTAGGAGAAATAATGTTTAAAATAAATGTGTCTGATGGTATTTTTCTCTATTTATTATGTAATCATAACTAGAGGCAAAGAACTGACATGCAATCATGAAAAAAAATGACCCATAAGGCTTTGTTTCATACTTTTGTTGTTATTGCTAATTACATATATGTGTGTGTGTATACATTTTTTAAAAATTTTTTCTCAATCACATTGAGATCCCTGAATATTTGCCTTCTTGGTGCTCTAAATATCTATTCCATTGAATGCAAAGATATTATTGAAAAAAATTATAGACATTATTTGAAACATAATATGACTTAAGAATACACTGCTTTTTAAAATCTCACTGTCATTCCAACTTCTCAAAGATAAACAAGTCTCTCTTGATGAAAAAAGTGGTGAGAGACACTGTGGGAAAGTTATTTTTAAAGAGCTGAGCAAAATATTTAAAAAGATGGAATTTTGTTCACACTGCCTCATTAGTGGAAGAATACAGAAGAAAGTGTAAGAGTTTTCACATTTTACAAGAGTGTATCTGACAGCTGACCCTGCTCAATACCATAGTATCATTAAGTAGAAAAATAAAACTTTTATTTTTTGCTTGCTGACTCAAAAATGAATTTTATTATGTTGCATTATCCTGAAACCAACTAACTTCTGTTTCCAAAGATTAATCTGAAAATGTGCTTGGAATCGCATTGTGTTATAATAGGATTTGATGACCTTGATTTCACTTCAAAAGTAAAAATCATGACTTTTGCTCATAAAACATAAAAGCTAATAAAATGAAAAATATGTAATTTTAGTTTTCTGCATAGTAGTTTGTTTTTGTGGAGCTCAAAGTTAGAAATGAATTCAAAGTTATACAAATTATTGAATGCTTTTTTTCTTACAGACTTTAGCATGATGCATTGTCATTTTTTATTTTAATTAAAAAAAATTAAAGTCTTCCCTACACAGAAATTATCTTTGATTTCATCAATATAGTTGAATTCTTTATTTGGCACAGAATTTGATTCAACATTATTTTTATCTTCCTATAAGTCCTTATTTCTAAGCAATAAGCTTATGAATTATTACATTCTGTGCTTTTTACTTTACCATTCCTTAAGGGTAGTTCACCTCCAGTTTCTTAAATTTCAAAATTCCCATCTCTTACAAGAAAACTTTTCCTTCACCTTTAATACTCCACAACTTCAACTATTCCTATCTTTTCCCTACTTCACAATTTTTAGTTCCTTGATTTATTTCTATTCTTTCAGGAAATGCCCCCTTCAATGTTAAGTGACCAGTTAACCTTCATTCAAAACCTCCATAGAAAGGTATGTGTTGATTCTCAGTCTAGTTATGAAATTTTGAGACAACACTAATTCTTAGAAAACTTTTTTCTTATTGAGACCAAAACTTTTCTTTACATAACAGCCATTTCTTTTAGTTCTTGGACACAGCAGAATGAATGTGTTTTGGTTTTTTATTTTATTTTACATGACAATCATGCAAAAATATAGAAAGTATGATCTTGTTTCCTTTTATCTTCTTTGACAACTAGTCCAATTTTTCAGTGGGAAAAGATATTTTCTGAGTTTGGGGAAGGAGGAGTAAAGAAATAAAATCCCTTGAAATCAGGAAAATATTATATATTTATATTATTATATTATATTATATTATATATATCTGCCCGTGTAGAAAATAATAATTGAGACAATGACTTATTGACCACTGTAGGGATAGGTTACAGAGAAACCATGTAAGTTGTTTGATATTTAAAATTGAGATAAAACTCCTTGCAATGGTCTTTGTAACTAACTAGATTTTTAGTCAATATAACTTAGGTTCCTGAGTTAATCATTAAGCAAATCTGGTTTCTATAAATAGTTAGACCAGTTTCCTAGCCATGTAAGAGATAGGTCCAAATAATGCAATAAACTTTTCTAATAATTCCTATTGAAAATTTTTTTCTTCTCAAGATAATGAAATTGGAATAGACCCATATTGAACAGAAAAGGAACTGAACTAGAACCAGAATCGTCAGTAAATGGAGACTGTTTGATTTATTCAATTCTTACAATGAAGCCCAAACTTTTCTACTCTTTTACAACTCCCAAATATAAAAACCTATATTTTCTCTTTTTTTCAGAAACTGCAAATTCCTCTTCATACTTTTCAATTTTATTTCTCTCTTATGAACCTCAAACTTTGTTCTTGTTTTTCACATGGACCAAGTACTGCTCTTCAATTATATCAATACCCTTTGATATCTAATTACCCTTAAATCCTATTTGCCTCATATATTTATTAGAAAACAACTACAATGTTTTTCTCTTTCCTCACTATCAATTATCCAAGCCTTATATCAGATAAAGAACTTATATCAGATAAAGAACTTATATCAGATAAAGAACTTTTAATCTGGTTGTTCAGTCATTTTCTAGTCATGTCTGACTCTGTTATCCCATTTAGGATTTACTGCATTAGTTTGTGATTTCCTTTTCCAGACTCTTTTAAAGATAAGAAACTGAGGCAAACAGAGTAAAGTGACTTGCTCAGGGCTGTTTAGCTAGTAAGTATCTGAGGCTGGAGAGAAAGGAATTGTTGATAAGAACTGAACTTCAAAATATGCAGGAATCATTAGATTCCCTAACACATAATAAGACTGTTGCAGGACTTCAAAATTTGCAAGAATCATTTGATTTCCCAACAGATGATGAGGCTATTGCAGGACTTCAAAACTTGCAGGAATCACTGGATTCCATTACACTGAAGTAATGGACAAGAAATTGGTTTTGAACTATCTCCTGGCTGCTGATGGAGGCATGTGTGTGATTGTTATTTATAAATGCTACTTCTAGGACTTCTGGAAATCTTTTACAAGACCATGCTGATTTATATTATTTGTTATATCACTACTTGCATGTATAATTAATGTTTTTTACACCACATTGAGCCTGTACCAGCTAAGGGGAGAGCCATTACTACTAGCCTGTGTTATATTACTATATGCTTGTGTAATACCTCCCATGCTGATGGATTTATGTATACCTGTTTCAAATGAGACCCTTTGAAAACCTGCTAACAAAATCAGGTTAGACTCTCTATTTCCCTTTGGTGTTTTCATCTCCCTTCCTGACATGTCAGGTGTAATGTTCTGATAGTCTCTCAGTTGTAATCCTTCTCTGGGAGGAGGTTTCTTTTCTCTGTGAATCCTTTTCTCCGTGTGCAAGTTTCTTGGGAGGCTTCTGAAGCCTCCAGCCAGCCTCTTCTTCTTCCTGAATCTTGGCTCTGAATCTCCTCCAGCTCTTGTCCTTCCCCAATCCAGACTCTGTCCTTCCAGACTGCTATCTAAACTCAATCTCCCATTCTAGACTGACTTTAGACTCAATGTTGCCCTCTTTTATCCTCGAAGAGAATGGACCTGCGGGAAATCCTTCAACCAATGAACTTTCTCCTCTTTAAGGTGCAAACTCCTTTAAACATGTAAACTCCCCCACAGAAGTCCAGAGGTGCAAACTCCTTTCAAAGGCCTGAACCAAAGGTGTGAATTCTGAGCTAGAGAATTGTTTAGACAACCTGAGCTATCACCTTGTAATCCTAACATTTCCCCCTTTCTTTTGATTTAGAACATAGGGTGGTTTCTTCATCCATGGCCTTCAAACATAAATCCATCAATATGGGAGGTATTACACATAATTACATAAATTACATAAACACATAGCAACATAACACATGCTAGAAGTATGTAACAAATAACATGATCAAATAATCATAAATTGAGAATTTATACATGTCTATAAGCCCATTGTCCATTAGTCTCATCTCGTGTTAGGGAATCCAATGGTTCCTGCTGGTTTTAAAGTTCTTTAACAGTCTTATCTTGTATTAGGGAATCTTTAACAGTCTTCTTAGCAGCTATGCTCTTTCAGTGTCAGATGTTTCTTAGATCTTCTCCTTTGTTTTGAGGTTTTTCTCTTTCTTTGTCTCTCTCTGATGGACAAGGCGAATATGACCCATCTGATTCCTTCTCCATCTGAAGAAAAACAAGCAAACCCTCTCTCCCCCCCGCCCCGGCAGTTAACCTGTCTGGTCCCTTCCATTCACCATTTTCTGGGTCTCTCCACATCACCTGGTGATTATCTAAGGACAGTGTTAGACTACACATTGTTAGTTAACATAGTTGTTAGTGCTAGACATTGAGCTAGGTCTGGTCAGGAAATTCATTATGATGGTGAGGGAAATCTTAGTGCTGATGAATGACATGTTTATATATTGATAGTGATAATTTGTTTAAAGTTCCTTAACTATTTTTGCAGGTTTAGATATGGTGAACTTTCACCAATAAGAAGTATGGGTCCTTGATTGATGATATAGATTGGAGTGTGACAACACGATGTGATGATTGCCAGAAAGATGAGGAAACTAAAACTCACAGATATTAAATAAATTACTCATATTTTGATACATGGAACTAAGAATTTCTAAGTCTCAATTCATTCTTATATTTTTTTCCTTATTTTCACCAAAGAAATGTTTCTTAAAATAGTCTTCCTTTAAAAATCAGCAAATAGGGGGGGAAATCAGAAAAAAAAAATAATGCTGGAGATATTCCAAAAATTATCTATAGAGGACTTAAGGAAAGCAATGGAGACCTCTTTTGTTTGTTATTTTGAGGTTATTGTTTTTGAGATATCCACTTGTTAACATAGTAATTAGTATAGTACCTGACACACAGTAGATGTCAATTAAATGTTTTTTAGACCACCAACTATTGACCTTACCTCCCTTTTGCCCCACTCCAAGTTCATAAATCATATTTGATGATAGGTTAATAACCAACTAATACCTGTCACATATCTTTCAAATTTTGATCTTTTCAAAAAAGTGGTACACTCCATGATTCAATTTTGAGGAAAAAAATTTTTTAAAAGTCATTTTTATACTAATAAGAATTTTACCTATGAACGTGCTAGCATAACAATCACTTCAAATGAAAATAACAAGGTAAAATTACTTAAAATAATAAATTAAATTTCCATTATGAATTATGGCAGTTGATCTTGTCTTATGGGTCAGAGATTTGGTTTGAATAAAAGAAATGATAATAATAAATGGAATTTTTAAACAATAAGAGTCAGTAAATGAAACAGGTCAAGCTCCTTTGCAAATTAATAATTTTATGATTATTGAGTGATTTTCTTAAACTTTTTCAATTTCCCTCAATACCTAATCTCCTTTATAAAGATTTACATAGCTTTCCCTTTTTAAAACATAAACATTTTAAAATATACCTTTGTTTAAACATGATTTTTTTTTTTTATCAAAAAGATGGGAAGAATGAGAGAATTCAGTATATGACTTTCTTAGGAAGGAAGAAAAGAGAAAACTTTGTCTATTTGTTTTAACTTATCTAGTGCATAGTAAATTATCACTTTTTTTGCCTTTCTAAGACAAGAATCCAATTTCACTTTCTTATCTGCTCACTCCTTTCTTCCCCAAGAAAGAAAGTGTATCTATTTAAGGTAATGCAGATTTGACATATTAATACAGATGGGTATGTACATTGATTTCTCTGGCTAATTTACTATGTCCATTGGCTCCTTCCTCTAAAGAGCATGGAACCCAAAAAGTTGTGGTGAAGACATAGCTAATGGATAAAGAAGTAGATAGTTATTTAAAGAGAAGATTATTTACAATGAAGATCATGAAAGTCAATTCATTGGCAATCACCTCATGAAATTTTAAGGAATCTAAGGAGTTAATAAAGTAGAGATGGGGAAATAAGTGCATCTTATGGTTGGAAAAGAGCCAATGAAAAGGAAGCTAGAAATGTTTAGTCCAGAGGCTAGAGCTTAAGCATTTTTTGCTGAAATATCAAGTTTATGAGGATTAAGAACTTTTTTTGAACAATTTTGAGGTATTTTATATTTTGCGTTTTCTTTTTAAATAATCACCAGTAACTTGTAGGAATAAATCAGTTTGAAGCTTTTGTAATTAGGCACATTGTCTTTCCCTGCTTCTTATTTATTAGTTTATTTTTTTAGGCTAGTTGAATTAGCCAATGAGTTTGAATTCTACAAGAAAGGATAAAGAACAGGAAATTCAGACATCCAAAATGGATTATTAGTTTCCCAGACAAGGGAGTGACTGGGTAATCCCACACAATGTAGTAGTGTACTACAGTAGTAGTTAACTACATACACACACACACACACACACATTCATACATGCACACACACATACATTCATACATGCACACACACACACACACCTATACACATATAGATAATAGGAGTATCAATTGGAAAGAAGGAATGTTTCCTCATGGAATAGGGAGCACTCAATTCTTCTGAGTTACAGAATAATTAATTGTTATTTCCATTCAATATGAGTCAATCAGGACCCAAACAATTGCCAAATGCGGATTGGCCTAGGATCTGTTGGTAGTCAATGATAATCAGATTGGTTTTGATTTAAGACATAGTCCTTAAAAAATAAATCTAGCCAGTAATAAATCCTAATATATCACTGAAAGCATATAGCCCTAGTCAAATTAAGAATTGTGGAAGAACTTAACAAGGCTTAAGTCTCCCATTTTATTTAGGACATCTCTAGTCACCTTAATCTATATCTAGCCACTGGACCCATATGGTTCTGGAGAGGAAAGTGATGCAAGTGACCTTGCACAGCCCTCCTACTTACTTAAATCCAATTTACTTGCATGTCATGGCATCTCTTCCCTGATGTTATGGTCCTCTTCCAGAATGAAGAATAAACAACAAAAACTGAGGGACAAAAAGCTTTTCTTCCATGCACCATCAGTTTTGAGCCATCTTTAGAGTAATAGTAGTTTTGTGCTATTGTAATCTGTATTTTATTCCCTCACCGGGACTGATCAGGACAGTGGCCCCATAGAGCCACTGTTTCCACTGCAGTCCTTAATTATCTTTATAGCTGGAGGCAAAGTTCCAGATTGTTAGTCTAAAGTTTATTCTCTGATCAATATTGTTTTTACCTTTACTCTAATGAGTAGATGGTCATATAATATGCATTAGAATTTGGAGAGTAAGAAGTGTAGTCAATATAGCTGAATAATAGCAAGATTTATTGAGAAATATTAAGCTATAAATATCAAGAAAACATATCAGACCAAATTATAATAGGATAACCGAAGAAAAAAGTAACAGTGAATCATTTTTGTTAGTCCAGTCATAGATAGACATAGATTTTAGAACCATTAAGAATGGTTTCTGCCAAGGAACATACCTAATGAAACAGTCATTAAAAGAAAAGACTCTTCATTAGGGTAAGATGAAAACTAGACTGATAGTGGGTCACTGGGACCTTGTATAGATTATAGGAATTTGTGTGCATTGATTAATCACCCAACACCCAGTTCTGGATTACATATCTAAGAGAAGGAAAACTGAGAAAGAGAACTATTCACAGGGATCTAGGGCCATGATAAGGAGTTGAATTGTGCATAGTCTGAAGCTGACTGAGTCAATGAGTTTAACTATATATTTATACATAAGTGTATGCCATGTCTATAACCCCAAATTGATAAAAAGGACTCTTAAGGTAATATTTTATCTATCTAACTATCTATTTATCTATCTACCTATCCATCCATCCATCCATCCATTTATCTATCTAGCTATTTAGCTCTCTATCTTTCATAATTGTTTCAATAAAAAGAAGGAACATAAGAACATGGTTGTAAAAAGAAGCACCAAAGACCACAGGAACCATAACTAGAGTGTTCTTCTTTTTCATCTCCTCGTTTGAGCTTCCTTCATTTTACAAGACAATTTAAACATTTTCCTATCTTCTGCAGATAATCCTTCTTTGACTCTCTTTCTTGAAAAAAAAATATATGTATATTTATAAATATAATAAGAACTTCCATTTATACTGTATATAACTTATTTTCTGTAAACAACCTTGTCCTGTTGAATAAAGAGATAATCTTCCTGTACTAGTTTCTAAAGTTGATAAGTAAGATGAATGGGAGACATTTCAAAGAGGAAGATTTACTTTTTTTCTGTGAGGGCAGAATTATTTTTCAGTCATTCAGTCATATCTGACTCTTTTTTTACCCAGTAGACTAAGCTGGCAAAGATACTAGAGTTTTTTTGCTATTTCCTTCTCCAGTAATATGATGTAATAATTCAAGTAGTCCAAAAATGGATTAGCCTGCAACATTGGGGAATAGTGAGATCTTCTCCATTGAAAATCCTACAGCAAGGCAACCACTCATTAAAATGTTGTAGAGAAAGTTCTTATGGATAAAGTCTAGATTACATGATCTTTGAGAATTTTTGTTACTCAGAGCTCCAGTGATCCCATGTTTCCCTTAGTGCCTAATTACAATTGTCTTAAATATAGTTAGCACTCTCTGAATATATATTGATTGAACTCTGTGATTCAGTGAATCTGAAATTGGCCATGTGGGAAAGAATAAATTTTTTTTGGCTTGTTTTTATTTGATGGAGATTGAAAGGAGGAAGCTGGTATACCATTTATAAAGACAATTGATGTTTTAGGCTACAAAGTTCTTCTCTGATGCTTAGCAAAACACAATTTAATATAATGCATCAGAGAGGAAAAGGAGAACCCCCAATGGATTTCTATGAAGAAGATAGTCAAAAAAGTACAAGTGGTTCCATGTAGTCTATCATAGTTTCTAACATATATAAAGTGTATAGGTTAATTGCATCACTTTGACAGTTAAAGGAGCATTTATTTTTGAGGATAATGAATTCATCTTTATAAATATATATAAGTATGTGCTTGTTCTCATAATAAACCAAAGCATATTTGAGGTTTAATAATATGAAATTAAATGAAGGGGGTTTAAATTATCCTAAGCTATTAAATAGAAAAATAGCTTATATTTACCTAGAATATTTATTTATTTTCCATAACACATTATTATAATTTGTAAATATTCTTTCATACTGTCAGAAATATTGGAGTGACAAGACCTTATGACCACAAGAAAAATAAATAAATAAAGCTCCCATGATATGTAATTCAAATATGAAGGGTACTGTCATGGAATATAATATAATTTAAAATGCATTGTTCTTGCTGTTATTTTTAATCAAACCTATTGAAGTTCAAAATAATAATGATTTTCCTCCTTGAAAATATATTTTTTTTCCTTCCAGATTACTATGTGGTAAGTCTATCTGATGGTAGTTACAGTTTTGGATTGTATAACTACCAGAATACATTAATTCAAAATTGTCTTCTTTAAATCTTCCTTGGGATTTATTGTCTGGAATTTTTTCTTAAGGACTAAGCCTTAAACCAAAACCAATCTGATTGTCATTGATCACCAACAGATCCTAGGCCAAGTCCCATTTGCTCACTGTTTGGGTTAAGATTGACTCAGACTGAATGTTAATAACAATCATTTTTCCTTTGGCTAGAAACCCTAAGGTTCCTCCTTTCCCAGATTCACATTTTATTTACTGATTATGTGTGTGTGTGTGTGTGTGTGTGTGTGTGTGTGTGTGTGTGTGTGTGTGTTTTGATTAGGTGAAAAAAGGAGATTGTTTGCCTCCATTGCTGCCTAACCTTAATCATTGAATGAGTATTTTCTCAATGAAACTTAGACCCGTTGAAGACCTTAGCTTTAAAAAACAAGGTCTCCCACTTCATCCAGGGCCATCTCCAGTCATCCTGATCTCTATCTGGTCAATGGACATAAATGGCTCTGGAGGGTAAAGTGAAGCTGGTGATCTTGCCCAGCCCTCCCTCACTTAAGTTCAATTCACTTGCATGTCATAGGATCGCCTCCCTAATTTTATGATTTTCTTCCTGATTGAAGAACAAATAACAACTTGAATTGAATATGTGAAAATGAAAAAGTAGACACCAAATAATAAAGGTCACAAATTTGTTTTTGTACTCTAGGGCCTTTAATTCATAGAATTATAAGCCACTTTCTTTTTTAAAGTCTCTGAGATTAAAAAATAAATTGAAGACAGGTAAAAAAGGATATTTTTAATTTTTAACAATATAATCAGTACTTCTGGGGGAGGAGAAGTTACTAACACTTGTTATAGAAGGGAGAGTTCAGCTTTTGTGCATTTTGACTATGAATGCTTAATTTGAAGCACTTCCAATCTTTCTGTCACCTTGTTTGTCCTTAAGTTATCTTTGTGTGGTAACAATCACTGTCCCACCTTCCAATTGTTTTAGGAGAATCAAAAAGGAAGTTATTGTAGGGGGCAGCTAGATGGCAGCTAGGTGGTGCAGTGGATAGAGCACCAGCCCTGACTTCAGGAGGACCCTTGTTCAAATCTGGTCTCAGACACTTAACACTTCCTAGCTGTGTGACCCTGGGCAAGTCACTTAACCCCAGCCTCAGGGGGAAAAAAAAGGAAGTTATTGCTTTCTCATGAGAAAGGACATACCCAGTGCTAACCAAAACAGCTTCAGTTTGGGAATGCAAAGATGAGCAGTTCTCAGCAAATTTATATAGACTCTAAAGTGGAGTTCCTACCCATTCCCTTGCTCTTCAACAACAAAAAGAACATAAAACAAAGATGTTTGCTCTACAATGAGGGAGATTTGTAATCTCACCTTTTCCCCATATCCTGACGCCAAAATGGAAATGTATGTGAATGTGCCAAGAGCGCTTCAATAGTGCAAAGAAAAAAAGATTCCTCTTGAATCTAGACTGAAGAAGGGACCCTGAAACTCTAAAACTACTTGAAGGAGAAAATTCCCTTCAACTCTGTCTCAGTGAGGGACAATGATTGCTGTTTGCATTAACTTTGATTCAAACAGGAGGCAAACAATCTATTGTTGGCCAATCAATAAGAGTGATAGTGGTTTGGATTAGAGGTGAGGTCCTTAAGAAAGAAATCTAGCTAGCAAACCCCAAGATATCTTGGGAGAGTTCTGTTTGAAGATAGGGACAAGGGTACTTTAAAGTATTTTCTTGTTTTCCCCAGATCCTAGCACAGTAGTTTTTAGATACTAGACTCTGAAAGTTGACAAAGAAGCTTTTATTATGCATTTTATTATTTCCACTTACATGTCAAGATAAATTTTAGCATTCATTATTACCATATGTTAAATTCCATATTGTTCTCCCTTTTTCCTTTCCTCCTCTTCCTTCTGCTCTTCTAAAGATGGTAAATAGTTTGACATTGTTTATGCATGTATTATCAGGTAAAATATACTTCCATAGTTGTGAAGGAACAAAAAAAAAGTCAAAAATAAAACAGAATGAATAAAAGAAGTGAAAAAAAATGCTTCCTTCTGATGTACTTTTATGTAGCAAATGATGTACATTATGATACCAGGTAATGTGATTTAGGACAGCACCAAGATATTGGGGTTCAGTCATGTGAGGAATTCACTATGGCCATTCTCTTTGTCAAAAAGTAGATTTATTTAGAAGAGATTACAGAAAAGATGAAGAAATATAATAGGCATTAGGAATAGTAAATATGGAATAGAGTTAGAAGAGTACATAGCAAGGAAAGGATTTTTAATAATTAATGTTGGAAAAGACAAGTTCCCTACTAGAATTCTACTAGAACCTACTAAAATTAGCCAGAAACACCCAGTGCAGTCAAGTCATGTGCTTAGCTGACAGTACACTAAGAGCTAGTTAATTTATAAGGAGGATAAAGACACCATAAGGCACGGTGGAAAGAGGAAGGGCACCATGTGGCATGAGGGAAGGATAAGGGAAAAGTCATGGCAAAGCATAGTGCCTTGATGGACTGACCCAGAGGGATTCAGCAAACATATTCTGGGTCAGAGGGAGATTTATAGGAGAAATTTAACCTCAGGGACATAAGTGGAATTTATGACAGAATATAGCTGTGTTACCAGCACAGAGAGTGAACTTCAGTTGTCTGACATAATTTGGATTTCTTGACTGGACATAGCAAGATAAGTCCAAAATTGGAAAAAAAAAAAAAGGCATGGGAGAACCTCCACAGAGTGTGGGACCATGATGCTAAACTGATTCCTATCAGTACTCTCCTTCAGAGAGCAATACCATCAATATTTCATTCTTTCTCTGCCCACCACACGCCAAACCTCATCACTTCTGTATTAAGTCCACAAAGAGCATTTTCTTTCATATTTGTCTTGGATCATTGTGTTTCTGAGAAAAACTAAGTCAATCATAGTTGATCATCACACAAAATATTGTGTCTACACTGTGTATAATGTTTTCTTGCTTTTGCCCATTTCACTTTATATCAATTTGTATAAATATTTCCAGGTTTTTCTGAAATCTGCCTGTTCATAATTTTGATAGCTTTTTATTTTTTTCCCCCAATACATGCAAAGATAGTTTTCAACATTCACCTTTGGAAAGCCTTGTGTTTCAATTTTTTCTCCCTCAGTATACTCTACCATCCTCCTGTAGATCACAATCTCATATATTTTAATCATGTGCAATTCTTGTAAACATATTTCCATATTTGTCATGTTGAGCAAGAAAAATCAGATCAAAAAGGCAAAAAAAAATAATCAAACAAACAGCAACAACAATAACAAAGGTGAAAATCCTATGCTTTGATCTACATTCATTCTCAATAGTTTTCTTGTTAAAAGGCAGATGGCTCTATCCATAACAAATCTATAGGAATTACCTTGAATTACCTCACTGGTGAAGAGTCAAGTCAGTCACAGTTGATCATCCCATAATTTTATTGCTATTGCATTCAATGTTCTCCTGATACTGCTCACTTCATTCAGCATCAGTTCATGTACATCTTTTCAAGCTTTGCTGAAATCAGCCTATTTGGAATTATTTATAAAACAATAACATTCCATTACATGTATATATCACAATTTATTCAACCATTCTCAAACTGAAGAACAACCAGTCAATTTCCAGTTCTTTGCCACTCCAAAAGAGTTGCTACAAACATTTTTTCACAAGTGTATTATTTTCCTTTTTTTATTATTTTATTGTTTTGTTAATGTTATAATTATAAATTGTTTTTGACAGTGCATGAGTATGCCTGAGTAATTTTTTTTACAACATTATCCCTTGTATTCATTTTTCCAAATTTTCCCCTCCCTCCCTCTATTCCCTCCCCAAGATGACAGGCAATCCTATACATATTAGATGTATTATAGTATAACCTAGATACAATATATGTGTGTAAATCCAATTTTCTTGTTGCATGTTAAGAAGTGGATTCTGAAGGCATAAGTAACCTGGGTAGAAAGACAGTAGTGCGAAACTTTACATTCAAATCCCAGTGTTCCTTCTCTAGGTGTAGGTATTTCTGTCCATCATTGATCAACTGGAAGTGAGTTGGATCTTCCATCAGAATATATCTTCATACAGTATCATTTTTGAAGTGTATAGGGATTTTCTGGTTCTGCTCATTTCACTCAGCATCAGTTCATGTAAGTCTCTCCAAACCTCTCTGTATTCATCCTGCCGGTCATTTCTTACAGAACAATAATATTCCATAACATTCATATAGTTCCAAAATGCTTTCCAGAATGGCCGGATTCTTTCATAACTCCACCAACAATGCATTAGTGTCCCAGTTTTCTCACATCCCCTCCAAAATTGATCATTATTTGTTTGACTTCTTATAAATTAGGGTCAGTTCTCTATATATTTTGGAAATGAGGCTTTTATCAGAACATTTAATTGTAAACATATTTTCCAAATTTGTTGCTTCCCTTATAATCTTGTATGCATTAGTTTTGTTTGTACAAAAGCTTTTTAATTTGATGTATTCAAAATCTTCTATTTTGTGTTCAATAATGATCTCTAGTTCTCCTTTGGTCATAAATTCCTTCCTCCTCCACAGGTTTGAGAGGTAAACTATCCTCTGTTCCTCTAATCTATTTATGATCTCATTTTTTATGCCTAAATCATGGACCCATTTTAATCTTATCTTGGTATATGGTATTAAGTGTGGGTCCATCTAATTTCTGCCATACTAATTTCCAGTTTACCCAACAGTTTTTTTTAAATAATGAATTCTTATCCCAAATGTTGGTATCTTTGGGTTTGTCAAATACTAGATTGCTTTAGTTGCACCCTATTTTGTCCTGTGTACCTAATCTGTTCCACTAATCAACTAGTCTATTTCTTAGCCAATACCAAATGGTTTTGGTGACTGCTGCTTTATAATATAGCTTTAGATCAGATACAGCTAGACCACCTTCACCTGACTTTTTTTTCATTAATTCCCTTGAAATTCTCAACCTTTTATTCTTCCATGTGAATTTTGTTGTTATTTTTTCTAGGTCATTAAAATAGTTTCAGTAGTCTGATTGGTATAGCACTAAATACATAGATTAGTTTGGGAGTATTGTCATCTGTATTATATTCGCTCGGCCTATCCACAAGCACTGAGTGTCTTTCAAATTATTTAAATCTGACTTTATTTTTGTGGCAAGTGTTTTATAATTTTGCTCATATAATTCCTGACTTTTCTTTGGTAGATGGATTCCCAAATATTTTATACTCTCGACAGTTCTTTTGAATGGAATTTCTCTTTGTATCTCTTGCTGTTGCATTTTGTTGTGATGTATAAAAATGCTGAGGATTTATGTGGATTTATTTTGTATCCAGCAACTTTGCTAAAATTGTGAATCATTTCTAATAACTTTTTCTTAGAATCTCTGGGGTTCTCTAAGTATACCATCATATCATTTGCAAAGAGTGACAGTTTGATTTCCCCATTACCTACTCTAATTCCTTGAATCTCTTTCTTGGCTCTTATTGCCGAGGCTAGCATTTCTAGTACTATATTGAATAGTAATGGTGATAGTGGGCAACCTTGTTTCACTCCTGATTTTATTGGGAAATATTCCAGTTTATCTCCATTACATATTATGCTTACTGACGGTCTTAAATATATGCTCCTGACCAATTTGAGGAATAGTTCATTTATTCCTATACTCTCAAGTGTTTTTAGTAGGAATGGATGTTGGATTTTATCAAATGTTTTTTTCTGCATCTATTGAGATGACCATATGTTTTTTTATTAATTTGATTATTAATATGGTCAGTTATACTAATAGTTTTCCTAATATTAAACCAGCCCTGCATTTCTGGTATAAATCCTACTTGATCATAATGTATTATCCTGGGGATGATTTTCTGAAGTCTTTTTGCTAATATCTTATTTAAGATTTTAGTATCAATATTCATTAAGGAGATTGGCCTATAGTTTTCTTTCTCAGTTTTCAACCTATCTGGTTTAGGTATCAGTACTATGTCTGTGTCATAAAAGGAGTTTGGTAGAACTTCTTCATCCCCTATTTTTTCAAAAAGTTTATATAACATTGGGGCTAATTGCTCTTTAAATGTTTGGTAGAATTCACATGTAAATCCATCTGGATCTTGGGATTTTTTCCAGGCGAGTTGATTAATAGATTGTGCTATTTCTTTTTCTGAAATGGGACTATTTAAGCAGTTTAACTTCTCCTCTGTTAATCTAGGGAGCCTATATTTTTGGAGGTAGTCATCCATTTCACTTAAGTTATCAAATTTATTGGCATAAAGTTGGGCAAAGTAACTCATTATTTCTCTAATTTCCTCTTCATTGGTGGAAAGATCCCCCTTTTCATTTGTAAGACTAACAATTTGATTTTCCTCTTTCCTTTTTCTGATCAGATTTACCAGGTTTATCTATTTTATTGGCTTTTTCATAAAACCAACTCTTAGTTGTATTTATTAATTCAATTTTTTTTTTACTTTCAATATTATTGATTTCTCCTTTTAATTTGAGATTTGAGAATTTCAAGTTTTGTTTTTGGTTGGGGGTTTTTAATTTGGTCTTTTTCTAGCTTTTTAAGTTGCAGGCCCAATTCATCAATCTTCTCTTTCTCTATTTTATTGATATAATCCTCTAAAGATATAAAATTTCCCTTTATTACCACTTTAGCTGCATCCCATAAATTTTGGTATGATGTCTCATCATTGTAATTATCTTGGGTGAAATTATTAATTCTTTCTGTAATTTGCTGTTTCACCCAGTCATTCTTTAAGATGAGGTTGTTTACTTTCCAATTACTTTTTTCTTCTATTTACTCCTAACTTTTTATTGAATGTAGTTTTTATTGCATTGTGATCTGAAAAGGTATTTACTATTTCTGCCTTCCTGCATTTAAGTTTAAGATCTTTATGTCCCAATATATGGTCAATTTTTGTATAGGTTCCATGAACTGCTGAGAAGAAAGTATACTCCTTTCTATCACCATTCAGTTTTCTCCAAAGATCTATCATACCTAGTTTTTCTAATGTTCTATTAACCTCTTTAATTTCTTTCTTATTTGTTTTGTGGTTTGATTCATCTAATTCTGAGAGTGCAAGATTGAGATCTCCAACTATTATAGTTTTGCTGTCCATTTCTTTTTGCACTTCTCTTAATTTTTCCTTTACAAAGTTAGATATTTTACCACTTGGTGCATATATGTTTAGTATTGATATGGCTTCATTGTCTATGCTACCTTTTAGCAGGATATAGTTTCCTTCCTTATCTCTTTTAATTAGATCAATTTCTGCTTTTGCTTGATCTGAGATAAGGATGGCTACCCCTGCTTTTTTGGTTTCACCTGAAGCATAATAGATTTTGCTCCTTTTATCTTTACTCTGTATGTATCTCCCTGCTTTAAGTGTGTTTCCTGTAAAAAACATATTGTAGGGTTCTGACTTTTGATCTAGTCTTCTATCCACCTCCGTTTAAAGGGGGAGTTCATCCCATTCACATTTATAGTTAAAATTAGTAATTCTGTATTTCCTGCCATCATATTATCCCCTGATTATGCTTTTTTTCCCCCTTGTGCCCTCTGAACCCCTTCCCCAGTATTTAATTTATGGACCCCACTTGTGATCTGCAGCCCTCACTTTTTAGTATCCCTCCCCTCCCCTTTTAAATCTCTTCCCCTTTCTTTTACCCTTCCCTTATTCCCCTTTTGCTTTTTTCTTTTCCTCTCCCCCCTTATAATGAGGTGAGAGAGAATTATCTGAAAAACAAATATGTCAATTATTTACTCTTTGAGCCTACTCTGATGAGAGTAAGATTCACACAATATTTCTCCCCCTTTCTAAATTCCCTCAGATATGGTAGATTTTCTATGCCTCTTCCTGGGATGTAGTTTCCCTCTTTTTATCTCTCCTTTCCCTTTTTCTGATACTATCCCCTGCCTTTACTACTTTCCTTTTTTATGTTATATCAGCAAAATGAAATTATCCATGTGGACTTTCTGTATATCCTCAACACAGAAACAGTTCTCAAGAGTTCTTTTTACCTTTTTTTGCTTCTCTTGAATCTTGTGGATGTAGATCAAATTTTTTGTTTAAGTATGGTTTTTTTTCTTAGAAACAAATGGAATTCCTCTGTTTCATTAAGTGACCATCTTATTCTATGGAAGAAAATGCTAAACTTAGCTGGGTAATTTATTCTTGGTTGCAATCCTTGCTCTTTTGCCTTTTGGAATATCAGAGTCCAGGCCCTTCAATCCTTTAATGTAGAGGCAGGCAGATCTTGAGTGACCCTTATTGTGGCACCTTGATATTTGAATTGTTTTTTCCTAGCTGATTGAAGTATTTTTTCCTTAGTTTGGAAGTTCTGAGCTTAACCACTATGTGTAAAGGGTTAGAACTGAGCAAATGCACTTGGATAATGGAGCATGTGAAACTAATTGCCAATTGGACGGTTCTCTATTAACTTGTTTGAAGGTTGACCCTCCTCAGCTATTCTGTGCTGACTTGATTGGTGGGACAAAGAGGGGGAAGTGACTTGTGTGGGGGAAGTAGGAGGAGGAAGTGGAAATTGAGGCACTCTCTCTCTAGTGGCAGTTGAGAGAGGAAGGTGGGGTGGAGATTTGCTAGATCTAATCCCCTGACGGTGAGCTTAAGAGACCAAGAATAAAGATCTTTGGTGATCCTGACTCTGGCTGATTTCTGGGAAGACAGATTTTGCAACTATGTTCCGTGGAGTTCTTTTTTTAGGGTCTTTTTCAGAAGGTGTTCAATGAATTCTTTTAATGCCTATTTTCCCTTCTGTTTCTATTATCTCTGGACAGCTCTCTTTGATGATTTCCTATAAAATAGAATCTAGGCTCTTTTTTTTATCATAATTTTCAGGAAGTCCAATGATCCTCAGATTATCTCTCCTAGATCTATTTTCCAGTTCTATAGATTTTCCCAGTAAATGTTTGACGGTATTTTCCAGCTTTTCATTTTTTTTTGTTTGTTTGTTTTTTTGTTTCACTGATTCTTGGTTTCTCAATGAATCATTCATTACTATTTGTTTCAGTCCTGATTTTTTATGAGTTATTTTCTTCATTCACATTTTTAAGTTCTTTTTTTATATGTCCAATTGAGTTTTTGAATTATTTTGCTGTTGAATTTTTTTCCATTTCACTAATTATTAATTTTTTTTTTAGTGAGTTATTTTATTTTTCCAAATCACAAATTCTTGGGAATTTTTTATCTTTTCCAATTCAGAAATCCTACTTTCCTGTGATTTTTTTAACCTTTTCTAATTCACAAATTTTGTTTCCCTGCACCTCCTGTGAATTCTTTTTTTTTTTTTTTTTTTTTTTTCCCCAACTCCAATTTCAGGACATTGTCATTCTCTATCATATCTTCTCTTTCCTTTCCCCATTTTTCTTCAAACTCTCTTAACTTTTTAATAGTCTCTTCTAGGAGAGAGTTATGTGATGGGGGGCAGGTATCATTCCCCGTTAGGGTGTTATCTGGAGATTCTCTGCTGTTAGCCTCCTCGGGGTTAGATACCCACTCTTTCTCTGTATAGAAGGTGTCAATTGTTCTCTTCAGCTTCTTACTCATTGGTAACACTCTGTGGGGGGTCTGCCCTTGGGTAAGAAATGTATTTATCAGCTTCCTCTGAGACTGGGGATAGGATGCAGCCGTCCTATGCCTGGGCTAAGAGAGAGCTCTGGGAGAGAGTTCTCCTCCCCACTCTTCAGAAATGTCTCAGAGGTGGTTAGCATGGCTATGCTGTGAGGAGTGCCCAGTGAGGAACCCCTCTGTGTGGCCTAGCAACTGCCCTGAGGTTTAAGGCTGAACAGTGAAAGCATCACAAACCCCAGCCATAGCCTCCTGTGGGGCCGTGGATATTAGCAGTTGATGCAAAAAGCCCCCGCATTCAAACTGGAAGTGTCTGCCCGGAAACCACAGTCCCTGCTGCAAAGGTTCTGCTTCTCTGGGAATTCTGCTGCTGCTAGAATTCCACTGCCTGAGTCTAAGCCCCACACTATGTGGATTGGAGGCTGCCTCGGGCTGTGTCCTTGCTGTTCAGGCTCTCAACTACCCCAAGGAGAAGCCCCAGACAGCAGAAGGCAGCTGCACAGCAGTGCTGAGATTGGTGCTAGGCCACTTCCGGATTGGGTTACATCTAGGATCTGGCTTTATATTTTAAAGTGGCTTGATTTCTCTTCTGATCTGCTATTTTATAAGCAGAGTGGAGCTATTAGCCTGTGCCAGATTTCTCTGTCTCAGTGGCTTCTCTGATCCCAGAGTTCTCTCCAGCCCGATCAGTCCAGCGTTATTTTTGAGGCTGATTTAACTAGTTGGTATTGAGGGAAAATGGGAGCTTACAAATTCGCATGTATCTTCTCTGCCATCTTGGCTCCTCCCTATTCTTTTCCCTTTTTAATGATTTCTTGAGATACAGACCCAGTAGAAACATTGCTGAATCAAAAAGTATGCACTATTTGATAGGGTTCTATGGGCATAGTTCCCAATTCCTCTCCAGAATGGTTGGATCAGTTCACAATTCTAACAACAATTCATTAGTGTCTCAGTATTTCCACATTCCCTCCAACATTTATCATTATCTTTTTCTGTAATCTTAGCCAATCTGAGATGTATGACATGGTATTCAGATGTCTTAATTTGCCTTCCTCTAATCAATAGTGATTTAGAACATTTCATATCACTAGAAATAACTTTAATTTCTTCCTTTGAAGATTGTCATTTTATCAATTAGGGAATGAATTATATTCTTATAAAATGGAGTAAATTCTCTATATATTTTAGAAATGAGGCCTTTGTACAAAATGTTTTTCCAGCTTTTGGCTTCCCTACTAATCTTGCTCTAATAGTGATTGTGTTTGTACAAAATCTTTTTAATTTAAATGTAAAAACAACACTGCAAGAAACAATAACAGAAAGAGTGGAAATGCTATGTTGTGGTTCATACTCATTTCCCAGTGTTCTTTCTCTGTGTGTAGCTGGTTCTGTTCATTACAGATCAATTGGAACTGATTTGGATCCTCTCATTGTTGAAGAGAGCCATGTCCATCAGAATTGATCATCTTACAGTATTTCTGTTGCCATGTACAATGATCTCCCAGTTCTGCTTATTTCACTTAGTATCAGTTCATGTAAGTCTCTCCAAGTCTCTCTGTATTCATCTTTCTGATCATTTCTTATAGAATAATAATACTCCATAACATTCATGTACCATAATTTATTCAACCATTCTCCAATTGATGGGCATTCATTCATTTTCCAGTTTCTAGCCACTACGAAAAGGGCTGCCCCAAACATTTTTGAACATATGGGTTCCTTTCCCTTCTTTAATATCTTTTTTGGGATATAAGCCCAATATTAACACTGCTGGATCAAAGTATATGCACAGTTTGACAACTTTTTGGGCATATTTCCAAATTGCTCTCCAGAATGGTTGGATCCATTCACCACTCCACCAAAAATACATCAGTGTCCCAGTTTCCCCACATCCCCTCCAACAGACATCAGTGTCTTTTCCTATCATCTTAGCCAATCTGACAGGTGTATAATGGTATCTCAGAGTTGAACTAATTTGTATTTCTCTGACCAATAATGATTTGGAACACCTTTTTATATGACTAGAAATAGTTTCAATTTCATTATCTGAAAATTGTCTGTTCATATCCTTTGTCAACATTTA
This sequence comes from Sminthopsis crassicaudata, assembly GCF_048593235.1. Lineage (NCBI taxonomy): Eukaryota > Metazoa > Chordata > Mammalia > Dasyuromorphia > Dasyuridae > Sminthopsis > Sminthopsis crassicaudata. Next base: position 48,381,387 of record NC_133622.1, read on the forward strand.
TCAATTGGAGAATGGCTTGATATTTTATAAATTAGAGTCAATTCTCTATGTATTTTGGAGATGAGGCCTTTATCAGAACATTTAGCTGTAAAAATGTTTCCCCAGTTTATTGTTTCCCTTCTAATCATGCCTACATTTGTTTTGTTTGTACAAAAGCTTTTTACTTTAATATAATCAAAATTATCTAGTTTATGATTAATAATGACCTCTAGTTCTTCTTTGGTCACAAAGTCCTTCCTCTTGCATAGGTCTGAGACTTAAACTATCCTATGTTCTTATAATTTATTTATAATCTCATTCTTTATGCCTAGATCATGAATCCATTTTGATCTCATCTTGGTATATGGTATTAAGTGTGGTTCCATGCCTAGTTTCTGCCATACTAATTTCCAATTTTCCCAGCAGTTTTTGTCAAATAATGAATTCTTTTCCCAAAAGCTGAAGTCTTTGGGTTTGTCACTAGATTGCTATAGTTATTGACTATTTTGTCCTATGAACCTAACCTATTCCACTGATTAACTAGTCTATTCCTTAGCTAATACCAAATGGTTTTGGTGACCGCTGCTTTATAATATTGTTTTAGATCTGGTACAGTGAAGCCACTTTCATTTGATTTTTTTTTTTCATTAGTTCCCTTGAAATTCTTGACCTTTTGTTCTTCCAGATGAATTGTGTTGTTATTTTTTTCTAGGTCATTATGATGGAATATTAAAAGACCTCTGATAAAAGTAGAGGGAGAGGAAGATTATAATATGTCTGTCCAATATTAAAGCCTTTTTCAAACATTTCTAGATTGCCAAACTGTCTCCCACTGAATTCAGAGAGTAAATAGTGAATACCAAGGAAAAAAAATACTTTAAATTTTAATAATTTTCTAGGGAAGCAGCAAGCATTCTTAGGGCACAATGTGATGTTATTACAGCTCATTAGTTTGCAAAAAGGTTGGCTAATGAACTTTCTATACTTGGGACAGTATATCTGGGATATCCAGAACTATCTCCTATGAGTCATTTAATATTAGCTATCTATTAATTTAGTGTTTCTTTGTTGAGTATGGCAAGACTTGGATTGAAATATGGTTTTTGTTGTCCAAGAGTGTCAAGATATGCTACAGAATGCAACAAGGAAAAGTACATTAATATGATACTTTATTTTTCTTAATGGAAACTTAAATTTTAAATTATTTTCTTCTGAAAAATTATTCAGATTTTTAAAGTATATATAAAATGGGTTTACTGAAGAACAGGTGATTGACACCAAACCATTTTCACTGAATATCTATGAGTCCTACAAAGGGTCTAATTAATATTATGCTTTGATTATTTTTTTCTTGAAATGTCTCTGTTTTAGAGTTAAAACTGTTTTGTTCTTTCTGAACATATTCATACATATGCATAATAGTGTAGACTTTTAGTAGATCATGAGTTTTTAACCAGGAAAAATAAATTTATAAGAAGCCTATTTCAATAAGTTATTTTAACCATATTGAATATATTATTTTTATGTATTATTTTTTTTAAAAATCAGACATATATTTAATCACATGAACATTATAATCTAATAATAATATTTATAGTTCATTATAAGAAATATAACTGGAAAGTATATAACATTTTACAAACTCCTTTTCTTCCTTAAAAAGTCTCAGTGAGGCAAATAGTACAAATAGTTTTGTGGCCATTTAGCAAAAGATACAAATGATGCTCAAAACATTTAGAGGAAGTGGTCATGAGTGATCAGCTAGTAGCAGCAAAGCATGAAATTCAAGCCAAATTTTGATATTCTCAATGCTATTATCTTTTTGTTGTATAATCCCATCTTTCTAATTTTTGCATATTGGTAAATACCCTGATGTTGGTATTAGCTTGGGAATCAAGAAAGTATATATTAAATTACAATTTTACATGACAGCTTAGAAACACGTTCATTAATGAGGTCTGTCAAACTATTGTATGCATTTGTTTTCCCTTTGCTTTATTCAGACTGAGAGCATGAGAAAATATACAAAGGAGGGAAAATCAGCACCTCTATTTGAACCATATTTCCCATATTTTAGATATTTAGTTTTCTTTTACCCCATTATTTTCCTGTTTGGTTACTTGTTTCTGTTATAATTTGTCTTTCCTGTTCTGAGTAGTACCAAAATATTATACATCAAATTTAAAGCTATATCTTGGCATAAATGAAATTGTTCAGTTCTACGCTCAGAAGTCATGGTATGGATAGAAGGCCACTTAGGTGGAAATAATTAATTAACACATGGCTGCTATAGAACTTGTCACCTAACATTAAATACATGGCAAAAACTGTGAATAAGCAGCATTTGACAAGCATTTTGCTCAAAATAAAATGCATTAAAGAGAATATGCTTGGATCTACTATAAGAAAATACCACAGCATCTTAGACTAAATAGAGACTTTAAAGGTTCAGCTATTTTATGCTTATTCCCAACTTTTTGCATAATTCTATGCCAAGTAAAGAAGTCATTCTTTTGGGGCAGCTAGTTAGTGCACTGGATAGAGCACCAGTCTTGAAGTCAGGAGACCTGAGTTCAAATCTGTTCTCAGACACTTAACACTTTCTAGCTGTGTGATCCTGGGCAAGTCACTTAATCCCAAATGTCTCAGCAAAAAAAAAAATAATAATAATAATTCTGTCTCTTCAGTACTGAACATCTTCATCTTCAGTAACACTGCTTCATAAAATAGTCAATTCAATTTTACTAATTGAAAATTATTTTACTACACAGGGATCTGTCTCCTATGTTACACTATTAGTCCTGTCTCTCCTTTCTGAAGCCCATTCAAAATAAATCCAACACCTAGACTGCATAATAATTTTCTTATATTTTCTAAATACTATAACAACTTCCTTATGTATTTTTCCTTAAATTAAAACAAAACAAACTCCAGTTCTTTCTCAATTGTATCTCATGTGATTTTGCATGGTTTCAAATTACCACAGTGTAGTGCAAGACAGTACAAATGAAAATTTTAAAAAAGAGGCACAAAGCAAAATGTTTGTGGCAGCTCTTTTTGTTGTAGCTAGAAACTGGAAGATGAATGGATGTCCATCAGTTGGAGAATGGTTGGGTAAATTGTGGTATATGAAGGTTATGGAATATTATTGCTCTGTAAGAAATGACCAGCAGGAGGAATACAGAGAGGCTTGGAGAGACTTACATCAACTGATGCTGAGTGAAATGAGCAGAACCAGAAGATCACTGTACAATTCAACAACAATACTGTATGAGGATGTATTCTGATGGAAGTGGGATATCTTCAACATAAAGAAGATCCAACTCACTTCCAGTTGATCAATGATGGACAGAAATAACTACACCCAGAGAAGAAACACTGGGAAGTGAATGTAAATTGTTAGCACTAATGTCTGTCTGCCCAGGTTACATGTACCTTCGGAATCTAATGCTTATTGTGCAACAAGAAAATGGTATTTACACACATGTATCGTATCTAGGTTATATTGTAACACATGTAAAATGTATGGGATTGCCTGTCATCAGGGGGAGAGAGTAGAGGGAGGGGGGATAATTTGGAAAAATGAATACAAGGGATATATATATATATATATATATATATATATATATATATATATATATATATATATATATATATATATACATATAATAAAAAAAGAGGCACAAAGGAAAAGCAGTTAATGGAATTATTAACTTTATTCTGAAAAATAGTTCCTAGGCATCACAAAATGTCAAATATGTTCATACCACAAAAATAAACTAACAAAAAAGCTACAACCCTACCTAAGATTACTTTTATTTCTAAGATTTATCCACACTAGATAGAGCATCATCATGGATCCCTTTTAGAAAGAAGGAGGAAAGTCATATTACTTTTGAGTTATATACTCCTCGCTCCCTCCATTCCTTCCTTCCTTCCTTCCTTCCTTCCTTCCTTCCTTCCTTCCTTCCTTCCTTCCTTCCTTCCTTCCTTCCTTCCTTCCTTCCTTTCTTTTTTCCTTCCTTTCCTCCTTCCTTCCTTTCTTTCCTCCTTCCTTCCTTCCTTTCTTTCCCCCTTCCCTCCCTTTTAGTTTTCAGGAAGACAAATAATTCTTAAATTATCTTCTTTTGGCCATTTTTCCAATTCATTTTTTAAATCAGATATTTTACATTGTCTTCTATTCTTTACATTAATTCTTACATAGACTTAATCATTGAATGGTCATTGCCTCAGTCAAACTGAGACCTGTTAAAGATTTTAGTTTTAAAAGATCAAGGTCTCCCACTAAATCCAGGGCCTTCTTCAGTCTTCCTGAACTATATCTTGCCATTGGACCCAGATGGCACTTGAAGAGAAAGTAAGGCAGGTGATTTTGCACAGTCCTCCCTCACTAAATCTAATTCTCTTTAATGCCATGGAATTTCTGATGTCATTTCTTAAAATCTGATGTCTTCTTTCAGAAAGGAAAAACAATAATAGCAACAGAAATGCTACTAGAGTCACTGATGTAGTTTTTCTTATTTTGGAAATGTTATAAAGTCATATGAGTAACTTGATATTATTAATTTATATGTACTTAGCATGAATCAAATAATATATTTGAACAAGTAAGTTTAGTGTTAAATTATATCAATGACTAGATAGAAACAACAGCAGCAACAACAAAAAAAAAAACCTCTGGGGCAGCTCTGAAATATGTCAAAAGAATTCAAGCTATTATCAATACTAATGGTTGTACTGGAACCTTCTATACAAGATGCACATTTCATGTCATCTGTATAAATGATGTTTTTTCCTATTTGGCAAACAGAAAATGATTTTGTGTTTGGTACCTAATTGCTTACAAATATTATTTTTGTAAAGCCATTAATACATTTGGGAAGCAATACAGATCATTTGTACAAGTAAACATAATGACATTGGCAATCATTTTTGCACAGTGTTAACTACTCTTCTGTTTATTGCTCTTTTTGTGTTAGATGTTTGCCCTTCACACAGCTCCTGCAAGAGAGAAATTTCTCGGGTAATCATAGTGCTAATGAAACAGTTGTTCTGCAATAAAAATTCCTAACTTTTTAAAAAATTTGCTTTGCAAATAAGATTTCATTTTGGCAATGTATACCCAATGACATAGCAGTTTATCCACATTCTAGTAGTACTTCTTATGTTTCCTCCATTGCTACAAATGAAATAATATTGAAATATACTGACTAAATAAATTTTAAAAAAAACTTAAAGGGAAAATAAGTTTTTGTTTATAAATATAACATATGCACATATATGTTTGTGTGTACTTTATTTTGATTTCTAGTTGTACTATAATTTGGAAAAATGGTGTTTCTCTTGTGGGTAAAATTGGCATATGCATATTATTTTAATATATTTGTATTAGTTTATTCAGAATAGAAAAAAACAAGAATGCAAATAACTTAGGAGCAGAGACCCTTGTATGTTGAGAGAGGACAGGAAGTTCAAACCTGTCTAAGAAGAAAAGGTTTGACAGGACAAAGAAGAAATGAAATATAGTTCAATGAACAGCAAGGAGTAAAACAATATCAATGAAAATCCTTTAGAGCAAAGCTTCTTTAAATGTGTGTTATGACCCCACATGTGGCCCTGTAACTGAATAGATAGTGAAGTGAAAGTTAAATTTATTATCTATGAATGTTTTATTTGCATACCTATTTTGTATACTTATATATCTTGGGTCAAGTAAAAATTTCTAGAACAAAAAGGAATCACAAGTGGAAAAAGTTTAAGAAGTCTTGTATTAGAGAATCATGAAGCATCTTGCAGAATTTGACTCAGGCTTGGTGAACAAAAGAAAGAAAGAAGGCAAAAGGAAATAAGTTCTGATTGTAGAATGCTAAACAATGAGGGGGAAAGTAGTCCTGCAGTCTAGTGACTAAAAAATCAAGTTTGAATTGAAATTAAGCTACTGTATCTGAAGTTACATCATAATATGATCAGAACTGAGGTTAAAGTAGTAACTGGCCAGATGAAAAGACAAAATATATACAGGAATATAGGATGAGGGGAATCTTTAACAAATTTAAGTCTCTAATTCATCGATTCACTTAGTGCTTGTATCCTGATCTGCCTTATAGGAATTTCAGATGCAAGATGGATTTTGTATTTTCAGTGCTTGAAACATCACTCAAAGTTGTTTTTAAAAGGATACTGGAAAGTATAGTAGTCAGATCCAAACAGTTCTAAGTTCACAGGAAAATTTTGTCAAGTTTTAGAACTAGCAGCAGATATGAAAAAGAAATTCAGTTTTCTAACTAATGCTAATCTTAACAAGAATTTATTAAAGTGCTTCTTATTTGCCAGAGGAAAGATATAAACTTTAAGCAGTTCATCTAGTTCTCATAGTCACAAACAAAGCAGTCTGAATAATTCCTTGTTAGTATATCTAAAGGCTTGCTCCCATAGACAGAACCATAGGGTGCTTGGATAATTCACATAATTAGGAGCCACCCTAACTCCTCCCTAACTTTCTAAATCTAGCTCTTACTCTCTGAGCTCACACAACAGAACTAAAATCATTAATTTTTTTTTCTATGTCTTTTCAATTAAATAAAGGGTCTTTGAGACTATGATAATGCCAAAAGTGAATTCTTCACATTCTGAACTGCTCTCCCATCAGATACTTCTTCACTTTTATGCACCAGTAACTCTGCTGAATGATAGGGATACAAAAGACAAAAAGAAAATTGGACTCTGTCTTCAAGGAGCTTATCTTCTGTTGGAGGAAAATGTCATGTACACTGATAAGAAGATAAAATATATGCAGAAGAAATAGGAAATATTGGTAGGAACAATAACACATGGAGTAATCTAAAATGGCTTATTGTAAAAGATGGCACATAAAGCTTTTTAGTGTTGAAATTTACTTTCACAAGATAGTTTACCACAAAGTATAAATTCAAGAAAATTGATAGTTAAAGCTATTACAATCTAAATAAGAATGTAGGATTACTTAGCATTGTTAGCAGAGCAGTTACTCTTCTATCTTACCATCCTATAAAAATTGGTTCTTATGACTATTAAGCAAAGAAAACTTACAGCAGGATATTGCATGGAGAGTGTAAGATTAAGTGTTAAGAAGATTAATACATAATTGCTCTTGACTGTAGACCAGCCAGTTCAATATTCAGAACTCTTTTAAACTATAAAATTAAAATAAAAATACCTATATTACATGTAATGGAATATAAGTAAGATAATGTTTGTAAAATACTTTTTTTTGTTTTATAAAATTTGAGATCCTCTATTACTATCAGTTATTTAAAAAGGCAATTAAAATGCATATATTTATAGAAAGTTGAATTTAACTATAAATGTATACAAATAAATATGGCTTTCCTTTCTTTTAATGGAGAGAAAGAGAATTTCCCACTTTCAGGAAAATAATTTTGAAGTAGCTTATATTTCATATAGCGATATATTTTCAGAATTTTCAACAATGTTGAAAATTGCATCTCTACTTATTCATATTAGGCTTTCAGAACCACCGATATGCTTATATAAATACTTGTATTAAACCACAGCAGTCCTACAATTGGTAGTAAGGAATTGACCAGAAAGTTTTCAGGAAATATGAATGGATTTCCTGTTATGCAAATTTGATTCTTCAAAGGAACAGAAATACAAAAGGGAATTCTTTGCTAATCATTTAATAACTGTTCTAATTGACTCCCACTTTGTAGTTCTATAAATGTGAATTATTAAGGATCTATTATAAAAGCAGGTTCTTTACATAACAGTAATTTTTCACCTCCAGTGTAGTTACTATTTTTAATGGGAATGTGGACCAGGTGAATAATGAATTCTTTAATTATGGGTAGTTATTGAAAGAAATGTTGAAATATAGCTGGTAAACCAATGCAATAATCTTTCCAGGCCAAAAAATTAAATATTTTAGTTTTAAAAATTATTTATTTTATTCTTTACAGAAAAGTAGGTTCATAAGTTATGGAAATTAAGGAATCTTGCTCAGGTGGTTAAAACACTAGATTTATAGTTGACAAAGCTTAGGTTTGGATACCATTAATCAATCATCAGCCATTTACTGAATGATTACAATGTTCTAATCTTAAGAGCTTGAAATAAAATTAAAATAAAAAAAAAGACTATTCTCACTCTCAAGCAAGGAGAAGAGACAACATGAAATAAATGAATTAAATGACAATAAGAAAAATAAATGCTTAACTATGCCAAGCATCTCCATAAGCAAATGCTACAGATAAAAATATGTGAAAAACAATCTAAAGCAATAAAAAACAAACAAAAGAAATAGACAATCCCTAACTTCAAGTAGCTTACATCTAATTGAAGAAGATAACATATAGAAAAAGTAAAAAGAAACCATTGGGTCATTTTATTGTATCATTAAGTCAGATGACAGTTCAAAAGATCTGAAAGACATCAAAACAGAACATGCAATAACAGAGTTGGAAACCTTAGAAAGCTATGAAAGGACAGATGCTAAGTGCTGGTAATTCTCTAGATCATGAAAACCAATAAAATTTGTGAATCCTATGCCATCAAAGCCGTATGACCTGTCCAATACCCTGGCTAGCAAGAGCAAAGACCAAGGAAAGGTATTGTAAAAGAAAAAAAAAAAGTAGTCTAGGTACTAGTAGGTCTTTCCTAAGCCTATAGAAAATCTATATAGACTGAATTTAATGAATGCAACATTATTAAAGTTGACAAGATCAGAAGTTATATTATTTTTCCCTCATCATTTTGTTTCCATGTAAAAGTCATGGAGTCTTACTGAGCTTGAGTTTTTCATCTTTAAACTGAAGATGATAACATTTCTAGTACTCACCTCAAATTATTGGTATAAGGTGAAAAAATTCTTAAGAATAAAGCCTTACCTATTTAATGGTCCTCCTGGAGTGCACTGTCCTTCAAACAAACTCTTTTGTGCCTTAAGCTTAAATACATTTCTTGATACTACTTGGACAACTCACTAAACATGGTTGAGTTGTTTTTTCTTGAATAATATGAAAACCAAAACTGAAGTAACTTTCCCCAAAATATTCCTCTGACATAATAAGCCTTAAAGATTTCTATAAATGTAAATTTTCTTCTATTTTTTTATCTTCTTCATTTTACCATTTCTCCCTTCTTGTTTTTTTTTTTTTTCCTTTATAATGAAGAAGAGAGGCATTTTTGTAGTAACTAATCAGAATTTGCATTCCACCTCTATGCTATAATGGAGAGTAAAAGAAGACTTTAATGGTGGATTTCAAAATATAAACAGTTTAATGATTGCATACCCCAGGAGGTAAAATAGATGCATTGCGCATACTTTCTAAATAAATCTGCATTTTGCTGATCACAAACCAAGCATAGAGATCCAGTTCAGAAAGATCAAAGAAAACTGCAAAGAAGTTGAACTTTTAATGAGACTAGGGAAACAAATTTGATCATGATCAAAACTGTATTTTTTTTTTTAATATTTCAAATGCCATAGAATCTTTGATTCTACATTTTCTTCTATTTAAAACATATCTCCATAGTGGTGTTAGTGACAGCTTTTCATGAATTTCTAATAAAACTACAAAAAATATTTTTGGATATCTTAGGGGAAAATTACAATACTTTTTGAGAATAGATTTAAAAAAAAAACATAAACCTCTTATTTGCAATATTCTGTTTCTGGTAAGGTAGCATGACTAATAATCTGACATGTCACATCATAATATCCATGAGCTGAAATATCTGAAAATAACTATTACAAAAAGCAAAGACCTGAGGGAAGCAAAGCTTATTTAATAAGAATGTGTAGATTTGTAGTGTTTAAAATTCAAAATAAGCTGTTAATCAGTTAATATTCCTATACTTTGTCTTTTAAGTAGATATATATGAGGTCAAAACTCAGACAATGGTTTGATTCTCTCCCTTACTTTAAATCAATTTGTTCTTTCTTGTGGACATCTTGTAGTAATAGTTAAAGTCATTTAATAATGAAACTGGATAAGAAAACTTGTGTGAAAAAGATAAGAATGGGCAAGAAATGTAGTATAGGCCCAAGTATGCTTACCTAGAGAAAAATGAAAGCTCCACCAAATCTAATTGGTCCTTAGCTTATTCAAGGAGATCCAATTGTGGAATGGTTCCAAATACCTTTTTGGAAGAATATTTAAGAATAGGTTTAAACCTTAAGGCTTTTGCCCCATAAAGGGAGTTCTATTACTACTATTGGGTAACAGTTATCTCTGCTCCACATAGAAAGGGATACTGTAGGATAGAATTAAAGTTTAGATGATGTAAAATGAATAGATTAATTTATTCATTATAATTTAAGTCCCTTAAGTTCAAGTACTGCCTCATTTTGTATTTAAATCTCTAGTTGTTAACGCAATTAGTGACATGTATCAAACAATAAATAGATCTGGGTGCATCTGAAGGAAGAAATTGTTTAAAATATTTATAGGTAAAGTAGAAAAAAACTAATGAAGAAAGATTGGGGCAAGAATTGAAATGTGGTTTGTTTTAAAACTGGCATGAAGGTGTAATGAGTGTTATTGAGAATAAATAAGGACCGACTTGGTAGTCCATCAAAAAAGGGGTTTTGATTTGATGCCAATGAAAAACAGAGGAGTCAGTCATTCACAATAGGACTATGAGATTGGTTTTTTTGACCTTTTTAAACTTTGCTTTTCTCTTAATAGTCTTATTTTTTACAATTACTTGTAAAAATAGTTTTCAGCATTCACTTCTATAAGATTTTGATCTCCAATTTTTTTCTCCCTTCCTTCCTTTCCCCTCACCCAGTACAGTAAGCAATCTGATAACTTTCATCCATATGCAATCATATTAAACACATTTGCATATTAATCACGTGAATGAATGAAGACTCAAAAGAAAAGTGAAAAATCATGAGAAAGAAAAAATATAAACAAAAAAGTGAAAATATTATATTTTAATCTGCATTCAAATTTCATAGTCCTCCTCCCCCCAGGATATGAAAAGGCATTTCCATCATTTGTCTTTTGGAATTGTCTCAGATCATTGTCTTGCTAAAAAGACCTAAGCTGATCATAGTTGATAATCACAGAGAAGTTTAAATATTAAAATATTTTCAAAGTTTCAGGAAAATACCAGGAAGTTTTTATTAATGGGAGTAAACAGAAATAGTTAAGAAAGAGGAAAATCATGAAAAGAAGCTCATATTACTTTCTAAAACACTGGATCATTTGCAATATAAAAAGTAATACTATGAAAGATAGGAAGACAGGAGCTTTTTAAAGTTATAAAACCTTAGGTTTTAGCTTCAAAGCCACAAAAATTATTACCATTATAAAACTGGTAAATTGTTATACAGCCTTTGAATGAGGATCTAAAATGAGAGAACACAACTACCTCCAAAGGCAAAGGATTCCACTTTTAGATGACTCTAATTATTAGTAATTTTCACTCTAAATGAACTCTAAATTTTCTTTTTTCTTTCTCACTTCAACCTATTGCTTTTAATTCTGCCTTCTGGGACTAAACAGAACCATTGAATTCCTCTGCCATTTGATACTTGTTCAAATACTTACAAGCAGTTATCTTCTATCCTTTCTTTCCCCCATACCCACATGCAGACAGACCTCTCTTTTTTATGCTTGACATCCATAAATAATGATCTTATGGCTTAGAGATGGGATCTTTAAACATCCTAGTTGAAGTCTTCTACACATCTTCTCAATGTCTTTTCCAAACTGGAAAATCCAGGAGTGAATCTGACATACACAAGGTGGAGGGAATCTACTTTATCATTTCCAGGACATTCTTCCTCTATTAAGAAACCTAAAGTTGTTCCATTTGCTTTCTTGTTAGCTGTTTTTACTCCACTGATGCATTTGAAACCAACATATATTTAAACACTACACTTTTGACTATGACATATATACACATATAGATAAACAGGCAAACAGACAGATACATTAGTGTGTGTATGCATGTATGTATGTGCACACAAACTTTATATTCATATAATAGATATCAACATATCAACATATTGTTCAAAAATGCATGTTTCAAATGTGGATCTCTAGCCTTTAATGTACCTCCAGTGTTCTGTATTGCATATCTTTTTTAAAAGTAACTGTCATTTTGTATCTTGACAGTTCTCCCTTGAGGTTTTATATCAACTAAAATTATGACAAAAATGTCATATATATCATATATGACTTTATTCAAATTACTTTTATGAAATGTAAAACTACAAGGAAGGACACTTTTCTTGGGCATTCACATGGAAACCTCTTTCCAGGATGACATTGGTGCATTTAGAACATTTCTTAAACTTTATCCATTCACCAATGCATGATTCATCTAATTATGCCTTTACTTAGCCTATATCTATCTCTTCATCTTTCCCACAAAAATTACATGAAGTACCTTTTGAAATTGTTGAAAACTAAGTAAAATCAAATATAGAACTCCTTGATTTTCAGGCTAATCACTTTATTAGTAACAGAAGCATTTGTTTTTTTCTTTTTACTTTATTATTATTATTTGCTTTCTTGGACTAGAATTGGCTCTTTGTTAATACAGTGTTTCCTTTTTTACATACTCACCAGATCTGAACAACAACAAAATCATACACCAATTGACAGCAGATTTTTATCCTTATTGTGAAAATTAGTATTTTTCTTGTATTTCAAGATGAACAATCATGCATATATAGACATATGCACATGCAGCCAAATAAGCACACTTATGTATACACATATATGTATATGTTATCATACATACACATGTGTGTATATATGTATATATATATATATATATATATATATATATAGTACATATTATTTTGCTTCCTTTTTAGAATACATATATTTAATGATACATTTTAAGGCATCCATTCAGTATATTTTCAACAATTGTTAAAAAACAAACTATAGAAAATGGTTCTACTCTGATTAGTTTTTAATTGAAAATATTCCTTATTGTCCTCAACTCTCTTCTTTATAAATTTGTATTTTATAACACATACAGAAACTCTGTAGTGCTACTTCTTTACAAATTATTTTTCCCCACAATTATCATCTTAAAATTGAACATGCTAATGAAATGATAATTTTCTTAATTACATTTCATGAGGTTAAAGGATAACTAATAAAACATTTACATAATTTATCTTTTCCAATTTAAGAAATTAAAAAAAATCAAAATAATATTGAGATATTTTCCTTTGTACAATTGTGATAAGGAGTGTTTTTTAAGTCAATAAAGAATTGGAATGGCTTAAAGAAAATAGAAATTCATTTGAGAAATAAAATGCTGTTGGAGAGATCCTTTGAAAAATGATAACTCTTCTCTTAGAATTATTTTAACTGCAAAAATTCCTTTTCTGACAATATTTTTTCACTGAAAAATAATTTAAGGTATATGATATAGAAGGTATGGGAAATGATATTTAACTAATCATGATGTAAAGTGAGAGATCATATTTGAGGGTCACAAAAAAAGATGAGAAATTTTACTTAACATTGGTCATTGCATGAAGAATAAACTTATGGGAAAATACTGAAACTGTTATTTGTTAAATTGATAATAACAGCAAAATTCCTGTCTTACTGGAATGTGATTTTAAGATATACAGAGAAGTCCTCAAAACTGATCAAGTAGCATAATGCTATTAAAAGTAACATACAGAAAGTTTCACAGTACTGTAAAATTAAAAAAAGAAACATCTTTTTAAGAAAAGTATTTATTTAATTAAAGGGAATGCTACTTTCTAGGGGGACTATCTCTCATGAACTAGTAATAGAATGCTAAATTTCATTCCTATGATTGTGGTCATCCTAATAGCATTTAGATAATAGGTACTTAAAATAGTCCAAATCATGAATCTCTATATTGGCATAAGGTCCAACACATTAAAAAATAGAACAAAATTATTTTTTCAACATGGTGGTTCTCTCTTATTCTATGTACTATTTCACATATTAAAAATTATGCTGAGAAGGAAGAAATAGACTTTTCCAGATTGACAAAGGTGTCCAGCTCTTCTATATACCAAGGTATCTATCCTATTGTGAATCTGTATAAGTAAAAGTAATTGAATGGGAATAAAAAAATGTACATCTCACAAATAAAATTATTTAAATAAAACTATTCTTTTCTCTGATAGTTGAAAACAGACTCTGAATAATTGGACTATTTTCCCTTCTACATTAATATCTAGCTTGAATGGTTAGATGCCACCACTGAAAATGAAGAAAATGATCACAAGCAGGAGTACTAAGTAAATACATTGGGGCAGATTTCTTAGAGAGGCCATGACAAAGAATCAATCAGGATGAGCAGTAAAGATTTGGTTATGAGGTGCTTAACTCAAGAGTGTATCCAAAAATATGAAATTCCATTCCTCTTATTGTATTAAAATATAACAAGTTTGGCTGTATTACGTAAAATCTGTGACTACTTGAGTAACTATAAAAGTTAGACCCAAAAGGTTAAGAAGAAGTTGAAATCCTAGATAAAATAAAAATGGGGTCAGGGAACTTCTAATTGTTATTATTGAATTCAAGTTCGCAGGCTTGGGGAAAATATGCAGATTTTATTGCCAAATAAAATGGCTCAGCAAACAGTATTGTTACTGCAAGCCAGGAAGGAAATAAACATTGTTTGATTTTCTGGGGGAAAGAATATTGTGGTGAGGTTCTGAGGAAAGAACTGTGAACAAATCTATCTCTATCCTCAATATATACAGATAGCTCATTATCTTTTATAAATGATTTAATGTTAAACTTACAACAGCCCTAAGTAGTAAGTAGGAGATTGTTTCCAAGCCTCAGGGGAGTAGTAGCAAAAAGTAAATGGAAGGTTGCAAAAGGGGTTTCTGCCTTTAAATGCAGTCTTCATTTTTCTAAATTCTAAATTTCTAGACTAAAGATAACCTATATGAATATCTAAGATAATAAAAGGAGATTTTATATGGAGAAATAAAAAGAGGGCCAAGAACAGAATCTGGTGAAATGTTAGATTGCAAAGATATGAGAAGAAGTGAAAGGTAACTAAAAACAAATTTTCATAGGTACAGGAATTAAACCAAGAAAGTGCATGTGAGGATAGGAAACAGATGTTTTCAAAGTGAAGGGATTTCAAGATTTTTTCAGTACTAGTGGCAGGTCAAAGAAAATATGGACTGAATCTTTTTTTAAAAAGCTGTTGTACTTGGCAAGGATGTCATTAGTTACCTTCATGAAAGCAATTTCATTAAAAGGGTCAAATTATACAAGACTTAAGGACTTAAGTATTGAAAAGGCTGTAGAGATTTACATTTGAAGAACTTTGACCATGAGAAAAGGAGAGTGTAATTCTCTATCACTGAGCCATTTAGCTGCATTGTTTATTGTTTAAATTCATTTTTAAGCTCCCAAACTTTAGAGCAAAAATGAAAGTGTTTGGTTGAAATTTAGTATGATAAAACTATGTCCTAAATAAAAGAAAATAGATCCTTTGTAATAAATTCAATTAAGTTTAAACATGTATTTATTGAATAATTTTGTCATATAAGTCATATTCTAAGACCTTATAAGGAATATAAAAATAAGGATGATACCATTTTTCTCTTTAAGAAATTTTAGTAGTATTCAGGTAGGGAAAAATAAGTACAAAACTTCCTATAGAAAAGGAGAAAAAGCATGCTATTTTGAACCTACAGATGCAGTTTCAGATTTCAGCTCTGCTAATTTCCTCCTTTGACACGTTGAGCTCATCATTTAATATTTCTGGGCTTCATTGTTGCTAATAATGTTCTATCAGAAGATATAAAAAATACAGATCTTATTCCCAGACTCTTTAAGGAAAATATTTATTAATATTTGATTTGTTAATTTTAGTGAAAGTGAAGTCATTTCCTCCTTGGAAATTTCATTATAAAACTCTACTTTCCCAAAAAAGAAAATACTTCAAACAGTTTCAACATCTTTTTGAGTTCTTGAGATTTAATTGACATTAATTTTCATCTAGCTCCCCACCTTCCTTTCAATAATTTTAAAAGAACATAAATACTATTATTTAGAATGGCATTGCCTTTTCCTACATTATTCTTAAAAATGCTACAATTTCATTATTCAAGTAGACCATAGTTACTGATCAGCTAGATGTCATAAAATAAAATGAGCTACAGTAATACATAGATTACTCTAACTTTCCCCCTGTCTTTCCTTTTAAGATATGTATCTTTTACCCTTAAAGGTAACATGAGAATTTTTTCTATGTAAATTGGAGTTGTTATTTTATATTTTTAATGTTAACTTTTGCAAGAATGTTATTAGTATATACATGTAATATTGTGAAACATATGGCAGGAAATGTCTGAGCTTGTGCTTTATCAATAATCACCCACAATGCTGAATAGTGATTGTTTAGTCAATTTGTACTTGTTCATTGTATAAACAATTGGTTTATAAACTTTAAAATTAATGTAGGATTTTATTAAGTGTAACAGTCAATAAAGGTCATTTAAAAAAAGATAAGCAGTAACAATTCAAATATGAAAGACAACCATTGCAATGTGACACCTTATTTAAAATAAATTGATTTTTAAAGACCCAAACTGAAGAATAGTAATGAAATATTACCAATGTAGGCATTTGTTTTTCTTGACACTGCATATTTATTACAAGGGTTTTTTCTCCCTTCATTTTTCAATGGAAGGGAGGATAGAAAATAGGTGTTTGTTAATTTAAAATAAAATAAATGAAATAATGATTACAGCTTTGATAGAAACAAATGCAATACTAGTATCTGGCAACTCAAACTCAAATATTTATTTTCTTTTAAATCATAAACATAAACATACAAAGACATTTTCTGTTTGCTTTGATCTAAATGACATTATGTTTTCGGTTCCAAAGGGGGAAAAATATCCCAACTTAAAAGGTTCCAAATTTTTATTTGTTGCAGTTATCTTCTGCATTCCAATATTTCAAAATGTGTCTCTTTTATACATGGTCTAGGAAAGAGAATATAAGTAATATTTATAGAGATTTTTGTTCATTTGTCAATGATCTATCTATGCATCTCTGTGTATATAAGCATATGTTTGTGGAATTAAACAGGAAAAAATTATTTCATTTTCTTCAAGTGGCATTGTGCTTTATAACACTAAAAACATAACTATATTTTTCAGATTCCATATAATTTACCATTAGTTTTGATTCTCTTGTTACAAAATGCCTTCCTCGTAAGCCTTGTTTTTAGAAAGAAAATTACTTTGATGAATCTAAAACATCATTGTTGTTATCAATCAAAAACTACTTTTTTTTGGATGACGATCCATCTACTTGTATAAATTTTATTTCATAAATATGTTTAGAAAACATGATTTGGGTGTAAGTAACATTCTGGAGGCCTTTTATTTATTTATTTATCTATCTATTCATCTATCTAATTATCTGTTTGTTTATTTTTCCCCTTGTATTTTCAGTTCCCAATACAGTTCCTTGCATGTAGCAAAACTGGATTCTGTTTACTTTGGAGGCTTTCACTAAATTTTCATCAAGTTTTCTATCATATCATCCTCTGCCAGAGTTTTTACATATTACCTATATGTTGTGTTTTTGAGGAAAACCAGTATGTATACTGTAAATCAAACTACATATTAGAGTGTTGTGTGAAAAATTTGGCAAAAAATAGTTACATGTATTGACAGATACATGTGTCATATACACACACACACACATATAATTATTTCTAAAACTGCTTATATGCAATATGTCCTTTTGCTACAATCATTTGAGTTAAGAAAATTTTGGCACACTACCTAATTCATCGGTTGGGAACTTTGCCTCATATTTCACTGAAATAAGTTGAGACTATTCCCTTTTTGTCTGTTCATCCTTATTTCACATCACTCAGATTTTTCCATTAATGCCTCCTCCTTTAATCTTGTCTTATAAGGGAATGTGGCCTTTCTCTTTCTCTATGAACAAATGATCCCATTTCATTCCATTATTTCCAGCAGATTCTTTCCTCTAGTATCCCAATGTTCTCACTAATCTTTAAATTTTCCCAGTCTATTGAATACTTCCTTGAGGCCTATCCAAACTTGTATGTCTCCCTATCTCCAAAAAATCCTTCAATTGATCTATCCCTTCTCATTAAATATCATTCATATCTATTCAAAGTTTCATAGATAAACTCTTTGAAAAGACTCTGTAATTCATGCCTCCTTATATAGTCTTCTTACATTTTTTTTAGCTTTCTGGATGTGAATTCTTATTTCATTATTCAACAAAAACTATACTCCACAAAGTTAGCAATGATCTATTGTCAAAACTAATTGCTTTTTTTACAACATGTATTTTTTGACCTGATAAGGCAATTCTTTGAAACTTTTACCTACTTCTTAGTACTCTCTTATCTCTAAGGTTTGGGATAGTTCTAACCTTCTGCTATGTATTTGATGGTTCTTCACCCTCCTTAAAGTGCTAAGCCTGGTGTAATTAAGATGTAAATTCAAATTTGTCTTCAGATATTTATTAGTTATAGTAGCCTGGGAAAATGACTTAGCCCTAAGAAGGAAAGAGAAAACCACTCTAGTAGTTTTGCCACCTAAACTCCAGATGGAGTCATGAAGAGGGAAACATAGGTGAAATAACACCACAATAACAAGACCAAACAAGAACATGCTGATGACTATGCCTAATTGTGCATGAAGTAATGAGGGCCTGTACAATAGAAGAACATTTAAAAGGTTTTTTCAAAGGTGAAATACCCAAGCTTTGGTAACATAGAAATAGTGAAGAATTGAGGATAACACTTGGGTTATAAAACTGAGAGATTGGGAAGGATGGAGCTATTGACATTAATGTGAAAATTTAGGAAGGGAAGGAAATTAATGGGAAATATTATTAGTTCAGATTTAGATATAGTGTGTTTAAGTTCTTTATGGTATAGCTGTAAAGAAGGATAAGGTAAGGAGCTTTGAAAATCATCAGCATATAGCTTTGGCAATAAAAGATAAAAAAGAGATTAAAGAAATTAGAGTAGGTAATGAAGAAATCAAATTATGACTCTTTGCACATGATATGATAATATACTTATGGAACCCCAGAGATTCTACTAAAAAGCTATTAGAAATAATCCACACCTTTAGCAAAGCTACAGGATACAAAATAAATCCATACAAATCCTCAGCATTTTTATACATCACCAACAAAATCCAGCAGCAAGAGATATAAAGAGAAATTCTATTTAAAATAACTGTCAATAGTATAAAATATTTGGGAATCTATCTACCAAAGGAAAGTCAGGAACTATATGAGCAAAACTACAAAACACTTTCCACACAAATAAAGTTAGATCTAAAGAATTGGAAAAAATATTAAATGCTTTTGGATAGGCCAAAGGAATATAAGGAAGATGATAATACTACCTCAAATAATGTATTTATTTAGTGCTATACTAGACTCCCAAGAAACTGCTTTAATGACCCAGAAAAAATAACAACAAAATTCATCTGGAAGAACAAAAGGTCCAGAATTTCAAGGGAACTAACGAAAAAAAAAATCAAATGAAGATGGCCTAGCTGTACCTGATCTAAAAATATATTATAAAGCAGCGGTCACCAAAATGATTTGGTATTGGCTAAGAAATAGTCTAGTTGATTAGTGGAAAAAGGTTCACAGGACAAAATAGTCATTAATAACTATAGCAATCTAGTGTTTGACAAACTCAAAGAGAACTTTTGGGATAAGAACTCACTCTTTGACAAAAACTGCTGGGAAAATTGGAAATTAGTATGGCAGAAGCTAGGCATGGACCCACACTTAACACCATATACCAAGATAAGATCAAAGTGGGTTCATGATTTAGGCATAAAGAATGAGATTATAAATCTATTAGAAGAACATAGAATAGTTTACCTCTCAGAGTTGTGGAGGAGGAAGGAATTTGTAACCAAAGAAGAACTAGAAATCATTATTGATCTCAAAATAGAAAATTTTGATTATGTGAGTTAAAAAGCTTTTGTACAAACAAAACTGATGCAGACAAGATGAGAATGGAAGCAATAAACTGGGAAAACATTTTTTTACAGTTAAAGGTTCTGATAAAGGCCTCATTTTCAAAATATAGAGAGAATTTACTCTAATTTATAAGAAATCAAGTCATTCTCCAATTGATAAATGGTCAAAGGATATGAACAGACAATTTTCAGATGATGAAATTTTTTTCTTTTTTTATTAATTTTTATAATTATAACTTTTTTTTATAGTACATATGCATAGGTAATTTTTTTTACAACATTATCCCTTGTACTCCCTTCTGTTCCAAAATTTTCCCCTCCTTCCATCCACCCCCTCCCCTAGATGGCAGGCATTCCCATACATATTAAATATCTTATGGTATATCCTAGGTACAATATATATGTGCAGAACCGAATTTTGTTGTTGTTGCAAAGGAAGAATTGTATTTGTAAGATAAAAATTATCTGGGAAGAAAAACAAAACAAAACAAAAACAATGCTCACAGTTTACACTCATTTCCCAGTGTTCCTTTTCTGGGTGTAGCTGATTCTGTCCATCATTGATCAATTGGAATTGGATTAGCTCTTCTCTATGTTGAAGATATCCACTTCCATCAGAATACATCCTCATACAGTATTCAGATGATGAAATTGAAACTATTTCTAGTCATATGAAAAAATGTTCCAAATCATTATTGATCAGAAAAATGCAAATTAAGACAACTCTGAGATACCACTATGTACTTCTCAGATTGGCTAGGATGACAGGAAAAGAATGTAATGAATGTTGGAGGGGATGTGGGAAAACTTGGACACTGATGCATTGTTGGTGGAGTTGTGAACGGATTCAGCCATTCTGGAGAGCAATTTGTAATTATGCTAAAAAAGTTATCAAACTGTGCATACTTTTTGAACCAGCAGTGTTACTACTGAGCTTATATCCCAAAGAGATATTAAATAAGGGAAAGGTACCTCTATGTGCAAAAATGTTTGTGGCAGCACTTTTTGTAGTGACTAGAAACTAGAAATTGAATCTTTAAAAAGATATCAAGTGACAATAGAGATGAAAAGATCAAATGAGGAATTTTTGAAGATGAAGAGACATGGACATGTTGGTAGGCAGTAAAGAAGGAGAAATGTAACAAAAAGAAATTGATAATGTGTTAAAGTAGGGATGGCAGAGGGATATCTGTTGGAGGAGGTAGAATGGAATAGACATAGAATGACTTGCGACATGGGTGATGAAGGAGATAATACCTGAGTGATATGAAATCAAGGAAAGGGAAGTGAATTCATGTTGAGTTGCTTCATTTCTCCCCTGAAAATCATGAGGTAAAGTCTTTAAATGAGAAAGAGGAAGGGATAACGTTTGGAGATTTGAATAGAAGTCAAAAACTTTGTAAGGGCTGCTATGAAAAGCAGAATAATGAAATAATAAAGAACAAGTTTAAGGATTGCCTAGCAATTGTAAGGCTCCAGTTGAGGTTGTGTTATATACATTTATAATGGATCCAGTTAGAAAAATAGCATGATTTTTCTCCATCTTCATTTAAGACCAAGTATTAAGGAATGAATAGTATATAACTTTTCATGGTGCTTTATTGAATGTAATTTTTATAGCGTAATGATCTAAAAGATTGGATTTATTATTTCTGCCTCTCTGCATTTGATTTTGAGGTTTTTATGCTCAAGTGTCATTGAGAAAAAATATATATATATAGCCATTTAGTTTTCTCCAGAGATCTATAATATCTAACTTCTTAAAAATTCTATTCATTTTCTTAACATCTTTCTTGTTTAATTTGTGGCTAGAGTCTGAGTTCTGAAAGGGGAAACTTGAGGTTTTACACCAGAATATTTTGTTGTTGTTGTTATTGATGTTGTTGTCATTGTTGTTGTTTTTGTCATTGTTGTTGTTTTTGTTATTTTCTATTTCTTCTAGCTTACTTAAGTTTTCCGCTATGAATTTTTATGATATCTCTCAATGCATATATGTTTAAAATTGGTACTACTTAATAGTTAATGGACAGATGTAGTTTTATTCTATATCTCTTTTAATTAGATCTAGTTTTGCTTTGTTTTTTCCTGCTATAAGGATTGCTAACTCTGTCTTTTTTAAAAAAAACTTCAGCTGAAGTATAATATATTCTGCTCCAACTTTTTACCTTTCTCCTGTATTTATATCAATATCCAAACATATTTCTTACAAACAACATATTGTTCAATTCTGTTATTTTTTTTTTCTTGTTTGTTTAAACTAGTCTGCTTTCTGCTTCCATTTTTTGGAAGGGCTCATCCATTCACTTTCACAGTTACTGTGCTACCAAGTTTCAGTTACAGTGCTACCAAGATCATGTGATTTTGGAGATATATAGTCAGCACTATCCTGATCTATTTAGGAAGGGCTTTTATTCCCTTGCACCAAAATCTCTATTGCTTGTCTTGTTCTTTGTTTTATTGTGAATATTATAGTTCCTCAGGGTCCAGTTCAGGGTCTGTGATCTCTTATGCCCAAAAGAGCTCCTGTGTACTTTGGAATTTGTTTAGGAGTAGATGCGCACAATTGAAATGCCACACAGTGCTCAATCTTACATCCAGTGTTTATATAAGGGTCTCCTGTAATCTCTTTCTGACTAGTTACCTAATTGTCTTAACAACTTTGAGATAAAACTTTCAAAGCTGCCACTGATGCTCCTGTCTCAAAGCTGATATTGTTGTTTCCATGCATGTACTGGGGTCAGCCACCACTCCAGGGTTGTAGACCATTCCTTCTGATCTCCAAATTTTTCTTAGATTGAAAAAAAAAAGTCTCATTATCAATTTGTGCCTTTGCTATCCAATAATTTACTTATATATGTACATATCTCCATCCCCAATCCCTCTGCTGAGCTTTAGTTCTCCATCTTCCTACATCCAAAACTTTTTGGGACACCTTAATTTGTATATTCCTTAAGAATTTCATCCTCAATTGTACCAAACAGAACTCTTTATCTAAGACTGAAAAACTTACCCATCTAAAAAATCCCTTTGTTACTACTAAGTTTGTCACCATTTCTCTAGTTACACTTACTTATTTTGTCATTTTACAGACTTTATTATCATTTTAGAACTCCTTTTGTCACTCACTCCTATAACTATTTTTGCCAAATTTTATTATTTCTCATTTATGTCCTCTTCTCTTAATTCATATAGCCATGATGCCAATTTAGGGTCTTATTACCTAATTAATGTCTGAACTATTGCAATAGTGTAGTAATTGGTCTTTCTGAATAAAATATCTCTCTAATCCCATGGCATCCTTTGTTCAGTAATCTCCAGTCATTTTTTTGTTACCTCCATGATTAAATAATAATGGTTCTTTGCCATTTAAAGCTCTTCATAACCTGCTCACTTCCTACTTTTCTAGACTTCTTGAACTTCACTGATTATATGATCCAACTGCACTGATTCACTATTACAAATTTTCACTATTTATTGCCATGATGTAGGAGATAAGAAACAGATAATAAAGCTCATATGAGAATTTGGCAAAATTATCTTAGGCAAAAAGAAGAAAAAAATTATCAAAATCCATATAAAATGTAACTGACTCTGAAATGTAAATTCATAAGAATTTCATAAATGGAGAATGAGGTTTCAAATTACTGCATGTTTCTTTTTTACATAAACTCTTTAGATACCAAAAACTTTCTGTATGCCACTTTCTGCACAATGTCTCTAAATATTAAGAGCTAATTGATTCAGTGTTAAATATTTACATGTGTGAATTCACACACCTTTATTTAGAAAGTATATTCTATTAGAAATAGGTTTGCTTGCATCTATCTTTCATTAAGATAGAAAATCAGATCTTTAGTGACCTCAAAGCTTTAAGAAAAAATATTGGTCTAAATGTCCATTTCTATCCATAATAGATTGTGATTATGAAGTAAATATAGTTACTTGAAATTGAATGTCTTAACTCTATTATACAAATTATGGGTATTCATTTTCAAAAAAGAAAATATGATGTGATACTATTAGAATCTAAAGAAATTAGGATTCTGATTCTGAAATGATCACATGTACTTTAATTAAATTTTATGTTATAATTTTGGGGAATATCACTTCCTATTGGGACAAGAATAAGTGAATAAAACCCTTTTCTGGGGATTGTTTCATTGCCATTAATTTATAGATACTTAAATTTTGATATTTATTTCAGAAGCTAATACAAAAGCTACTTAATATTATTGAATAGTATTAGAAAAGCAAAAATGAAATAACATTTTAAGAAGGAATAAAATGAAATGTGCTCATGCTCACTGTTGTGAGATTGTCAAATTTTCATTGGAATCACTTATGCCTCATAAATCAGCAAATGCTATAAATCAGAGTTCACCGGATGTTTTTTTTATTGTTTTGATAAGGTGAAATGAGAAAAATTTAATAATGCAGATTTAACTTAAAAGTTTGTCATGTGTCCTTTTTTTTCTGCCCTTAATCATCCAGTAATTATAAATTTACTAGTACATCCCTGATTATAGAAGTCACTAAGTTATAGAAACAAATGATTCATTTTTTAATAAAACTTGTCTGTAAAAAGCTCATGAGTAGGCACTCACAAGGAGGTTAGTGGAAGAGATGGAAGAGATCACAATCTCTTTGAAGATCTTTAGAATCAATTGTATTGTGGGGGACCCTGGCAAAAGACTTCTGAGCATGGTATACCTACATTAAAGAAGTCACTGTGAGTGAAACCGAATGTCAGTAGCTCAAAATAAGCTAAGATATGCACATTTAGAGATGTCTCCACTCCAGAGGTTCATGTGGAAGAACCTTCTGAGCTGGTTAGCCACAGTGAGAAATGCTATATTTTGATTCCAATGTAGTGAGGTTAATTCCATCATCTTTTAGAATGAAATACAACCACATAGTAAATAATCATCATCATCATTATTAGCAACAATCTGCAAATGTATCTTGTTCTGAAACTTTTTGATATGTAGTACATTTTTAGCCTACTTAATTTCATTTTATTGGATATATTTATTTGGTTAGTCTATCTATTAAGCATTTTAGTCAGTTTGGGGTATCATATTTTGCATAAGATATTAACCAACTTTATACTTTTAGATTTAATAAAAGACAGCTATTTAAAACATTCACTTCTAGAGAAAAGAATTTAACTATGATTTATTTGCAATAAGTAATTCAAGTGTTAGGAAATTCTGCCAAAATGGGTCAGTATCTTCATTATAATTTTTAATTGTAACAGAGCTGATCACAATGCTTATGAGTTAAATGATATTCACAAGGTCCATTAACTATGTATCTATCTTTTACACCTAGTGATAGTCCCTCCAAATCAACAGTTTCTCTTATATTAGTTGCTATTATATTTTTAGTTCAATACATGTATACTTAATATAGTCAATTTTTTTTTATTATCTTTACCTCATTTTTACCTTTATTTTATCTCATGTTTGCTTATAAACTCCCTCCAAAGAGTTTACTCAGATATTTACTGTCCTGGTGTCATTGTATATACAATTCTATCTTAATACATACTCACACACATATAACACACACACATACACATACTTAACTATCTACAAAAATTTTTTTAATCAATCCCTTACCAAAAGAAAAAAATATATATATATATAATATCTCTATGGCTGGTCCACTCATTCAACTAATAGAAACCAGTTAAACTAGATACTATGAGATCATTTAAATTTAATTGTTTTTGAGCGTACATAATTTTCTTCTTCATTCTATTTTAGGTTTTAGCAACAAATTAATGTTGATATTTAAATGCTATGAAAGTTAGCATAATTGATAATCTGCTTAAATTTTTGGTGTATTTTTCTATCAATAAAATAAATTATTGTTTTGACATCAACTTTTGGTGTCTTTTAGTTTTTTTTAGTTCTCTTCTAGCTTCTCCTTGAATTTCATCCATTAATTCATATCAGGAAAATAAATGACTGAAAAACAAAATATCCCACAAATTACAATCAAATGTTAATGACTTAATTAGCAAGTAATCAAACTGTGTTCATATTTGATATTCTCAAAACCTTGTGAAATTAATAATGAATAACAAAATCATAAAAGCCCATCAAGACATTTTTATCAGCTTGAACATCATCCCACTTTATTATTTCTATTTTTTGTAAACTGCAAAAGCTGTGTGAATATATGTCATATGTGCGTATTTAATAGAATAAAAAAATAAAAACTGAAGAAATGTTCCACAGCTCAATATTTGAGGAAGTATTTTTGCTTTCAGTAATATTTTATTGCAGTTTTGAAGCTTTGTTCCATGCTCTGGTTGGGGTGCACATTTAGAGACATTTAATATACCTGATTTATGCTCAGTACAACTGATAGATAGTTCAAAGCATCAGAGAGAATTAAAAGCTGTGTTACAATGAAATTCATAATTCAAAGCTACAGATGTTATATTATTTAAACCACTTCCAAATATCTGTACATGTACAAAGAAAGAATTTTCTTCTTTGAATTCCTGTGCTAAGCTAAACAAAACCTACTAGCATAGAGTTTATTAATATCAAATTTCAAGAGAACTGACATGTGGGGGATATATGAGTAATTACCAGTTAATAACTACATAAAAATTTAAACTGACTTGATAGTGGAAAAAATAGGAATTGATTAATGTGACTTTATGAAGAAACTATTGAGTCTAATGTCACAATATTTCATTACTTTGATCTCAGTGAAAGTATTTTTGTATTATTGAACATTGTAACAAATGCATACATAGATATAAAAATATATAGTATAAACATGTATATACATTTATATTTATGTATATACATGCAAATATATGTCTTTATGCATATATGCATTTATGTGTGTATTTAACCACATTAACTTTTGTCCATATCTTTCTAAGAAGTACAGTCAAAATATTGGAGACTTCCTCTTGATTTCTTCATTGTAAAGGTAACAACACTGTTCATTCTTTGTTTCTCTTTTGTTTGAGAATTATCCACTATATTTTACATGGTTATCCTGTTTTACTTCTTCATTGGTAATATAATACAGCTAACTCACCATTGCCCTCTGCATTTTTCTAAAGTCATACATCATTACAATAAGTATATTCATATTAAGAAGATCAATCATTATTTTAGTTATTTGTTTGGAGAAACTAAAATCACTGGAATATTAAACCATCTATAATAATTTATCTGTTATTATTATTTACAAGGTACTCTGCTATGTCAAAGAGCTATAAAAACAAAAGTCAAACAACATATGACCTTGAGGAATGTATATTTTTATGGTGATTGTATAGTTTCCCAAAGGCAATTCAGCCCAATCATCTCTTCCTATTCAGTCTATTTGACCTAATTTTTGACCTAGTTAATTGTTTATTTATGTCTTTTGGACCATTTGACCCACTTTATAGGCTACACACACACACACACACACACACACACACACACACACACACACACATAAGCACATAGACATATATTTTTAACCATATGCTACTTTTACTTTTGTTCTTGTTGTTCGCAGTGTGCGTGATTAGACCAGAGTGTTTTAAGTGACTATAAATCTCATTTTACAGGCCTGTCATGTTAAGGAATTTCTGTCAGCGGGTCTAGCTTTTGTATATATTTTTAGTTTTTATTAATTTTTATTTCTTCTGACATTTTTATTCATAAAATAACTAAATTAGAATCTAGTCATAGTTAAAATCCTAGGAAGAAAGGAAAAGCTCGAATCTCTGTCTGAAAAAAAAAACCAGAGTCTTGCCTGTTTTTCTCTGATGGGACACATCATGGAAAATGTGCCTCTTCACTGCCCTATTCACAGTAAGGAATGAAATTTTAAAAGCAAGTCTAAAACTGTTTAATAATCACACACACAGATATTCTGCTAAGATTATCACGGCCACCACCATTTGGTGCAATTAACTATCCATATGTTACAAACTATTATTAACTTTATCCCATGTGGAGAAAAATAATGGGATGCCTGCTCAAAGGAGAAGGAAGTGCATAACTGAAAAGCAGGGCTTTTGAATATGTTTGGGGCTATTGCTCTATGAGTAATGAATTTTAGCTGTAAATCTACAATAGCTTTTGTTTAATCTTTCCTTCTCTACCTGCTGCTATTTACCATTGAGGAAATTGTGCATGTTTCTTAAGTTTTTCCAGTTTCCTGGACAGTCTAGCACCAAAACAATGGTCAGAAAAAACCCTAACTGCACAGGTCAAATAATTGGAAAAGTAAGGACAATGTGGGTTGAAAACCAATTGTTCCAGTCCACTGAGTTGTAGTCATGTTTAATCTAAATCCATTGGATTACCTGAAAATGCCTCATATCATAGAATACTAAGTATCAGGAGGAAATTTTGAATCCATCACTCTTCTAATTCTAAAGAGTTTTCTTTATGTTTCTGGCAACAAATTTTTCCTTTTTATTTTTTATTTCTTTTTTTTTTTAATTTCAAAATGTATCGTTTTCAGCATTAACTCTTGTAAAACCTTGCAATCCATTTTCTTCCCTCTCTTCTCCTCATCCCCTTCTCTAGATGGCAACTAATCCAATATATGCATCAGATCCAAAAGGAAAAAAAAATGAGAAAGAAAACAAAAAGCAAACACCACCACCAACAACAAAGTGAAAATACTAATCTTGTGATCTACACTCTGTCCCCACAGTCCTCTCTCTGGATGCAGATGGCTCTCTCACCACAAGATCATTGGTACTGCTTTGAATCACCTCATTGTTGAAAAGAGCCATGTCCATCAGAACTGATTATCACATAATCTTGTTGTTGCCATATATAATAATCTCCAGGTTCTGTTCATTTTATTTAGCATCAATTCATGTAAGTCTCCCCAGGCCTCCCTAAAAATCACCCTGCTAGTCGTTTCTTATAGAACAATAATATTCCATAACATTCATATACTGTAACTTAGCCATTCTCCATTTGAGCATCCACTCAGTTTCCAGTTCCTAGCCACTACAAAAAGGGCTGCCACAAACATTTTTGCACTCATGTGTCCTTTTCCCTTCTGTATGATCTCTTTGGATATAAACCCTTTTGCTGGATTAAAGGGTATGCACAGTTTGATAGCCCTTTGGGAATAGTTCCATATTGATCTCAAGAATGGCTTGATTAGTTCACAACTCCACAAACAATGTATTAATGTCCCAGTTTTCCGACATCCCTTTCAACATTTATCATTATCTTTTCCTGTCATCTTAGCCAAGAGCAGAGGTATGTATTGCTGCCTCAGAGTACGACAACAAGTTTTTGAAGGCATTGCCAGAGGAACTCTAGCTTTGTCAAGTCTAACAAAATTGTAAAATTTTTGAATACAGAGTATGTTTCTGCATTTTGCTATTACTTGTTTTTAGTTCTTGAGGAGACATCAGGAATGTGATGCCATGACGTGCAAGTGAAATGGATTTCAGTGAAAGAGGGTTGTACAAAACCACCAGCCTCACTTTTTCCACCAAAGCCATCTGAGTCCAGTAGAAAGATGTAGGTCAGAATTACTGGAAATGGTCTTGGAGGCACTGGGAGACCTTGGCTTTTTTAAACATTGCACAGACAATGTCCAATCCATTATTAGGATTGGTAACAAATGAAGCAGAAAATATCCTTTTACAAAGAGAAACACAAAGATAAAGAGAAACACAAAGACACACAAAGAAAGTGTGTGTGTGTGTGTGTCTGTGTGTGTGTGTGTGTGTGTGAGAGAGAGAGAGAGAGAGAGAGAGAGAGAGAGAGAGAGAGAGAGAGAGAGAGAGAGAGAGAGAGAGAGAGAAAGAGAGAGAGAAGAGAGAAGAGAACTTAGGCTGTGACCTATTTAGCTGAGCTATTAATGAGAGTTAGAGTGATTTGGGTTTAAGGCATAAGCCTTAAGAAAGAAATTTAGCCAAGATATCTTGTGAAGTTTCAGCAATCAAAATGTATGTGCATTCCTTTGGGCAGAGCACCAGCAGGTAAAAGTGTGATACCCTGTGTGGACAGAGGAAAGGGAAGAGAAACAAAAACAAAAACAAAAAAAAAAAAAAACAAAGTATTTTTTTACTGCTTTCACCTGGACAGTTCCAGTTAGGTCCCTGGTTGGCCTCTTCTATTACTCCTCACAGAAGTTGATTTTGTTCTTTGTTCGTGAAAAGAACCATGAATTCAGGGAGGGGATGTCATGGCATGCAAGTAAATTGAATTTAAGTGATGGAGTCTCCACTGTGCTTTTTCCTCCCAGCCCTGCATATATCTGCCATTAGAAGCTCTGCTATTTCCTTACCTGCTGCATTATTGGCTAGAGAAACTTTAATACTTTTCTCTTCTTGTCAACTCTTTTGCTAGCACCACCATTTTGGAATCTTCTACCTTCCCTTTGCCACATTTTCTATTACCTTTCCTTTCCTAGGCCTTTTCTGAGTACATTAAAAAAAAAAAAAATATATATATATATATATATATATATATATATATATATATATATACTTTTTTATCCCCATCAGAATCTAAGACTTTTAAGGATCCTAACTATATTGCTTACTTTTATTTGTATCTCCGGTGCTTAACTGGCACAGAATCAGACTATAACACATTTTATCTGTCTACCATACTTTCCCATAATTTGGGAAGGGAGGAAAGATAGTAGAAGTATCAGTGGTAATTAGATAGAAAAAAATACACAAGGCACTAGATGCATCTAAAGAAACAATGACACAAGTTAAATAGAACTTATGTCTTCATGGAGATCATATTTTAATTAGATATGAATTTTGATTTGAGGAAGAAAACTGCCAGGAATATAGACCCTAAAATAGCAGACGTTAAAAAAAAAAAAAAAAAAAAAAAAAAAAAAAAAGCAACAACAACCACAACGACAATATGGTTAAACAATTCAAATTTTCAAGATATCATCTGCTTTTACTAGGACTCCCTTCCTTTGATTAGAAAGTTAAAGAAGTCTTCAGGATACTAATCTTTCTCCTTTGTCATTTAAATTTTGTCACATCTATCAAATATGTTAGATATTTTTGGATTAGGTATGCTTTATATTTTCAAAGTTGATAAAAATGTTGAAGTTGAGAGTCACAAAAATTAAAACAATTAAAATTATGCAATACGATGACACAATGGTCACTTTATGATGCACTTAGGTCCATTTATATTTTAAAACTTGTCCCTCCACAATATTTCACTGTATGAAATAAAGAAATGATTATAACTTTTAATTTGGAAAGACCAATCTGGATTTTACCTTGAAGACAGAGACCCAGAGATATCATATACCTTATCAAAAGTTCGTAAATGTATTAAGTATCAGAGAGAGAATTTGAATCCAAAGCCTCTACCAACAAAAAAAAACAATTCTTTCCACTTTGATTATGGGTTTGGGGAAGCTAAAGCTGATGAGTTCAAACTGTAGTAAGTAAAACCTTTCTGGATTGCAAAATGAAGGAAAGGAGTAATTTTTAAGAAGAATAGAATATGAAG
This sequence comes from Sminthopsis crassicaudata, assembly GCF_048593235.1. Classification (NCBI taxonomy): domain Eukaryota; kingdom Metazoa; phylum Chordata; class Mammalia; order Dasyuromorphia; family Dasyuridae; genus Sminthopsis; species Sminthopsis crassicaudata. Next base: position 48,412,854 of record NC_133622.1, read on the forward strand.
ATCATTTTATTTTATCTTCAATTTTATATAATAGGGCCTAGATTTGTAGACATTCTGTATTTATGAAGTGAATTATTTATATACTTCTTTTTCCAAAACAGAACTCTAAAAAAGAGTCTAACATATTACCTTCCAAATATTGTGTTAAGAAAGATCCTTCTTTCTTAGTGTCTCATTGATCTCCCATATTCTTATTTTGCAAACAAAGGACACCAGAAAACTTAAAAACAAAATAATATGTGTTTGTATAATTAATAACAAAATATGAAGATGTAGTCTTCTAATATTTTTTTTTAAGAACAACACAAAAACAATTTAGATAAGGACAGAGGAAAAACAATCCTTTCCTCAATCCTTTACCCTCTGTACTCCAGCTGCTATAATTAGAATAATCCCTTTTCTTGCTTTACTTAAACCCTAGTCACACATTCTTGGGACAGAAAATAGGAAATGAATTGTATGTGTAATAGTCACCACCTTCTGTAGTGCTATCATTATCTTTTCTCTTCTCTTCTCCCTTCCCTAAGGATCCACCATTCCTATATCACTATCTACGAATCTCCATTCCCCTTTGAGAGCTAATCTCCTATCAACACAGTATATTATAGCAAAATTAACTGACATTTTTTGATTGCAAGTTTTTGCAGAAATCTCTACTTAAAGTCAGGCAAAAAGGAAAAAAAAAAAAAAAGACCAGAAAACTGGAGAAATATTGCAGTGTGTTTTTCTCACAAAGATCTCATTTCTTAAATATATAGGAAACAAAGCCAAATTTATATTTTAAAAAAGCCATTTTTCAAATAATAAATGAAGAAAGTATAAAAACAGTCAGCTTTCAGAAGAAAAAATGATCAATACCCATAATTATATGAAATAAAACTATGAATAAATAAATACAAATTAAAACAACCCTGAGGTACTATTTGAAACCATAAAATTTACTAAGATGACAGCAAAGTAAAATGGCAAATGCCAGAGGGGATAAGGGAAAATAAAAACACTGATGCATTGTTGGTGAAGCTGAGAACCAGTCCATCTATTCTGTAAAATAATTTGAAACTATGCTGCAAATAAGTAAAACTATGCATATTCTTTGAGCCAACAGTTACTTCTATATAATCCAAAGAGATTAAGGAAAAAGGAAAAGTACCCATATATACAAAAATATTTATGACATTTCTTTTTTATGGTAGAAAACAATTGGAAAACTGGAGAATGGCTAAAAAAGTTATGCCATATGATTGTTATGGAATATCGTTTAGCTATAAGAAATAATGAATGGTATGATTTAAGAAGTCTAATAAATCAATGACAGTAAAGTGAGGAAAAACATAAGAACAATTTATACATTTATAACGATATTGTAATGACAATCAAATCTGAAAAATAATTAACATCTTATCAATATAGTGTTCCATAACAATTCCAAATGACTCATGATGAAAAATGTCAGCCACTTCCAGCGATGGATTCTGACTACAGATTGAAGAATATTTCTCACCCTCTTATGTTATTTTCCCAGAATATAACTAATGTGGAGATATCTTTTTTGACTTAATATTATAATGAATATCATATTTCTTTTTTTCTCAATGGATAATTGGAGAAAAAGAAACTGGAAATGAAAATATTTTTTTAATTGCTTGACTATAGAGATTATTTTTCTCATTTATTTTGCTTTTCTGAGAGGCTTGGAGAGACTTACATGTACTGATGCTATGTGAAATAAACAGAACCAGAAGATCATTGTACATAGTAACAACAAGATTATACAATGATTTATTCTTATGGACATAGCTTTTTCTTTTTTTTTTTCACTTCTCTTTTTGAAAAGCTTTTGAAAACATATGCCTGGATAAGTTTTCAACATTGACATTTGCATAGCCTTGTGTTTCATATTTCCCCTCCTTCCCTCCACCCCCTTCCCTAGATGGCAAGCAATGCAATATATGTTAAAATAATATGTATATATTTTAAATCCAATATGTGTAAACATATTTATACAAATCTTGTTGCATAAGAAAAATTAGATCAAAAAGGAAAGAAATAAATAAGAAAAACAAAATGAAAGCAAACAACATTAAAAAGAGTAAGAATGTTATGTTATGATACACATTTGGTTCCCACATTCCTCTTTCTTGGTCTAGATGGCTCTCTTAATTACAAGATCATTGAAACTGGCATCAATCGTCTCATTGTTGGAAAGAGTCGCATTCATTAGAATTGATAGTCATATAATACTGATGTTGTGTACAATGATCTCTTAGTTTTGCTCATTTTACTTTGCATCAGTTAAGAACATGGCTCTTTTCAACAATTAGATGATTCAGGCCAGTTCCAATGCCCTTGGGATGAAGGAAGCCTTGTACACCCAGATAGAGGAATGTGGGATTTGAGAATGAATCACAACATAGCATTTTCACTCTTTTTGTTGTTGTTTGCTTGCATTCATTTTCTTTCTCATTTTCTTTCCTTTTTGATTTTATTTTTCTTGTGAAGCAAGATAATTGTATAAATATGTTTGCATATGTTGGATTTAACATTAAAAATTATATAGGTCTAACAGTGCCTTAGCATGCCCCTCTTTCTACTATTTAGCACTGACTTTTCACATACTTTACCATTTTGGTTTTCTGTATTTAATTGCAAACCTATATGTCATTTTGATTTGCATTTCTCTTTATGTTTGTGATTTGGAGACCCCATTCATACAATTTTTAATAGTTAGCAATTATTTTAGCACTATATCATTTAACTAAATCTCTCATTTTTATAAATGATCAAAGCAAAAGATCTCACAGACAGCAGATCACAGGATTTGAACCCAAGTTATCTGATTTTGAATGTATTCTTTCTGTGTACCATATTGTCCCTACATGTCATATTGAGAAAATAAATATGCATATATATGTTCAAAAATCTTAACTTCTTAGTTAAATGTTCTTTGACATAAAAATTATGCTGTTTAATGCTTTATTCTAAGAAAAAAGAAAGATTCTGTTGAATGTTTTTCAATTACTGGTGAATAAATTATTTTTCCATAAATAAATGATGAATTTAATATGATTGCCTATTGAACTTTAATGTTAAGAGCATAAAAGTATAAAAGATTATAAAAGTTTTAAGAGTATAAAGCATTATTAAACTTTCTCTACAAAATTCAATACAATTAGTATATTTACAATTTTTATTACTAATTTAACACACAATTGTGTCAAGAGAACATTTGTATTTTTACTGGAATAATTAAATATGTGTATTTTTCATTCTTTCTGGACTCTTCTTAGGCAAAGATATAGCTATACTAAATTAGTTAAATGCTAGTTAATGTGAACAAAATTTTAACAGCTATACAAAAGATGCTTTAGTGCTATAATACTCATATTTAATAACTTTTGGGATATTGGGATCCAGTCCCAATGGCATTTCCTCTGAAATTGAGATTTTTTTTTCTTAGTACAAAATAAGATTCAAGAAAGATGGTTTCCAAACAACAGGAGACCAATTAAATTAAAGCACCAAGTCAAGGAAACAGGTCTTAGTGACAGGAAGAGTAGTGATGGTTGAACTAAGTGTTTAAGATGAATATCTAGCTCTACAAATGGGAACAGATTACAATGATGCATTTGTCCATCTCTGTTCTGCAAAAGAAACTATGATAAATATTGCAAAGGGGGAAAGATTAATTAACAATATTGATTACTTTGGAATGATGCAATATCATTTGTTATCATTATTGCATTGTACTTAGTTGAGTCTATATTTTTATTTTGTTCTCCTAGAAACAGAAATTTTAATTAATTTTGTCAAGATTTTCTCATATGTGCATCAAATATATAGATAGGGTTTCCTTAAATTGCTTTCCTTTAATGAATCTCAGAAAATGGACTCAGTAACTTTATATTCCTTTTCCATTTACAATATCTCGAATTCCTAATGAATTGAGGAAATATCATTAACATCACAAGTGGCATTCTAATAATGTATATATTTTGTATTTTATATTTTCCTTGAAATATGCATTATCTAATTTCTCAATGTATTAAATACAAAACAGTGTTAAAATGCATGAAATTTCCAGTTGTAAGTGATATTATTATTTTTGCACAGTAACATTTGTAATAGCAGTGCTAAGAAGTCATCTTGAACAAGGTGACATGAATGGTAAAATTGAACAATAATTTTGCCAGTTTTGTTCTTCCCAATAAAAAGATGCATTCATGGCATTAAAGGACAAAGGTGTCTATCTAGCATATATAAAAAATATTGAACATAATCAGTCCCTTTCCCATTATTGACAATCACAAAGTTCAGAAGAAAAAAAAGACAGAATGTAAGTCAATTTTATTCAGGCCATTGGATATTCAACTCAGCATGAGTTTTCAATTTTATAAACAGTAGGAGGCTCAACAAGAAACAATGATGGAAAACAAGACCATGAAATCAGTGAGCAGAGTAATTGTCGGATTCTTCTGCCATTTAATTTCAAATTAAAATGTTCTTAAAAATCAAAGCAGTGTGGAAATTTCAGGATTTCTATCTTCAATTGTATTGGCAATATATTTAATCACTGAAATGCTTAATTTCACATATTGCCCATGCTAAAAATTTTATTGAATTTTAAAAACTTCATTCTATTGCAATGTTCAACATGTAATCAGAATTTTGTATATTTTGTACTTTCTTTTTCAAATCATATGGGAAAATTGCTATCACCTAGTAGGGCTGAATTTGTTAGTAATTTCCTCCAGGGATAGGTTAACTCTACGGAGAGAATAAGCCTTTGATCTGATACCAGTTAGACAATATTTCTTGTTAAAGTAGTGTGTTTGAAGAGTATATTTATCCCAGTTGTGAATGACAATCATTACTGAGATGTGAGGCAAATGATTCAGCTACTTAATTTAGAGGGTTTTCCAAAGATTTCTTAAAACTAAAGTAAAATTATCAAAGCCTCTACAGAATCTTTTTGGGGTATAGCACATGGATATTGATGACTGCATTCTTGAAAGCTGTGTTAATAAGAATAACCACTAGTGGAACTTGACATCTTAGTACAAATTAAAAAGATTTAAATAAAATAATTTTACATTTTTATGTTCGTCAAAAGTAGTAAGTATAAACAATATTTATATATCAATACTTCAAGTTATATCTATATATAAAACACATTATTTCATGCATATTTATACATATGCATGTGTGTCTATATAGAGAGACACATATAATTATATATATGTCTTCAGTCTATATATGAATATGTGTGTGTGTGTGTGTGTGTGTGTGTGTGTGTATGGACCATTTAGTTTTATATATATATATATATGTCATCAGTCTACTAAACCTTAGGAGACAAGATTAATTGAAGAGAATCATCAGAGAAAGAAGACACTAACATTAAGAATTAGTAAAGCCCTCCATTAAAAGGTAGATTTTTAGATGAGATTTAAGGAAATATAAGGAGAGAGAGAGAGTTAAAGAAGGAGAGAATTCTTTGAAGGCAGAGACACAACCAGTAGAAATTTACAGAGATAAAAATATTAATATCTTGTGCAAGGAAAAGTAAAAAGATCAGTTCAATGGATAATAGTTTGTGGAGGGAAAAGAATGGGAGAAAGCTGCAAGAAGACTGGGAAGATAGGAGGAGAACAAATTATGGAGAGCGTTGGATAGAAACATGAGATATTATTGGATACTAGAGGATATAGAGAACACTTGAAGTTTGATAAATAAACTAAAACCTTAAATTGTCACCTCATATCTTTTAAATGTATATTAGATAATCATTCTGATTGTAGAAAGTTAAGAAAAATTTAGAAATCTCTTGATGAAGATGAAAAAAGGAGAATGTAAAAGCCAGCTTGAAGCTTAACAAAACAAATAAATGACTAAAACCCTAAGATCTTGGCAACTTTTCCCATCACTTCTTCACCAAAATGAGGGAGAAATAGAAACAATGCCAGGTTTTATATTTGGCGGGCTCAAATATCTCTGTAGATCATGAAATTAAAAGACATTTTCTCCTTGGAAGAAAAACTATGGACAGTACATTAAAAAGCAAAGACATCACGTTGCTGACAAAGACTTATATAATAAAAGTTATGTTCCCCCTCCCCAGTGGCAATATATGGATATAAGGAAAGTGGCGTACACTGGAAATGACATTTTTGAATAGTTATGTTAGATGTTAGATCACAAGTTTCAGAATTTTCAGAATTCTTTGGACATCAAGAAGATCAAATCAATAATACTTAAAGACACTAATTCAAATAATTCATTGGAAATTCAAATAGTGAAGCTAAAGCTTAAATATTTTGGTCACAAAATGAGAAGATAGGACTCATTGGAAAATATCCTAATGATGGAAAGATTGAAGGCAGAAGGAGAAGGGGATGACAGAAGGTGAGGTAGTGTCATAGAAACAATGACCATGAACTGAGACAGACTTTGAAAGAGAGTATAGGATAAAAGGGCCTGGTTGCTGTGACCATGGGTCATAAATAGTTGGACAAGATTGTACAACAAATCAGTTTTTATCTTTCTACATTATAAGGGAAAGTATTTATGCTTTTTTCTCTCCAAGTGATTGTAAGCTCCTTGAGAACAGGGGCTATTTACTTTTCCTTATTTTACTAGAACTTATCATAATTCTTGAAATACAATAGGCACTTAATGACTAGTTTCCTTACAGCTTATTCATCTGCATCTCACTAGAGAAAGAAACTAAAATATAGACAATAGAGACCATACAAAATGTTGTATTCAGCCCTGTGGCCCTTATTTTATAATCTGGATTAGGTCACCTGGGTAACTCAATAATATAACTTTCATTCTGTTATAGATTACTTCACCACTTTTTTTTTTTAAACCCCATAGTATTTTGTAATGAATGTTTCATTACTATTGTTTTCTGAATGACTGATGCAAAAATAGTTTTGTCTCATTACATAAAATCTTCCAAAAAGCTTTCTAACGGTAGAAGTATAACAAAAAGTTTGGCACAATCAAGAAGAGAAAAATATTGGACTTAGAAACTCTTAGGCATTAAAGGCTGTTTTCATAAGTAATTACTTCTATTCATGAAAAGGATGAAATTTACAATTACATTTTGTTGCCAGAAATATGATTAATAGAGGTTGAAATAACATAGAAAGCAGAGAAATGCATTGAAAATAAAAATTAGGAAAAAAACACTAAAAATTTCCTTAGATGTGTGAATTCCAAATACTGTATGACTGAAATTCATTCATAATAAAGAGAGAGAATAAGAAGTTATTTAGTAAGAAAAGACTACATAAAATGATTTCTGATAGTGATTCTCCCAAGTCCCTTTATGGGAATAAACCACCTTTCGAACTCATTATGTAGTTTGATTTACTGGACTACCAACTAACAGCAGCAACAATAATAATAGCAGTAGCAGCAACAACAATAACAACCCTCACATCTATTTGATACCTGATACTTTCTTGCACTGAACATAAGTTTCATTTATAAAACAAACAAAAACAGCAATAACAACAAACATCAGGACCTCCCTGAGCTGAGCATCTGTGAATTACTCTCTTTGTATCTTTCAAAATTCCCAACACTATTTTATGCATGCGGTAGATACTCAATTATATTCTTAGTTGAACTACATTGTGTAATGTGTTTTCAAAAGTACATCATTGATGTTATTGTACTTGATTGTACACAACCACATTGCAAAGTCATGCAAGGTTGATTATCCCATTTTTCAAGAAGCTGAGATAAAATAACTTGACTCAATTATTTCAGTAAGTGTCAGAACCTGGTTGCAAAACTGTACATTTAGCCTTGGAAGAGAAATTAAAAATTATCTTATGCAATGTCCTTTCAAAATCTCCAGTCACATACTTCATCACCTTTTAGCTACTAGAGCTGAGAATCAGAGAATTGAAATGATGCACTCATAATCAAACAAATAGCAAGAAACAGAGACTGGAATTTGAACCTCATTCCTCCAATTTCACAGTTAGCATTCTTTCTATTCTATCATCAAGTCATCCTCTCCATCCTCTCTGTACAGCTCCTTTGAATTCAGGTCTATTCTATCTTTATTTATTCTATTATCATTAATGACATTATATTGTGTAGATACTAAAAGTATTGTCAAATAAAATATTTTGCAGCATTATCCCTGAATTAAAGTATTTGAGAATTGAAAATGTGAAACAAGATATTCTTGCCAAGTTATATTTGGCGATATGTGGCCCATTGCCTGACAGTTCATATTTCCATCTATTAAATTAATTCTTCCTATCTCTTCATCATTTCTTTATGAAAGACAAAGATTAGAAGTACTGATGGGTCTTGAAATGAACCAGAGTGACAGATGTCAAGAAAAAAAAAATCATCTTTAGTTTAACTTAATAGGCTCCAAACGCATTTTCAAAACTAAACTAATTTAGAACTGCAAAGGAGGGGATGTGTTCAGGGTAGAAATTTCTAGTTCCTAATGATATGTTGGGGTTCCAATGGCCATTCTCTTTGGGAAAAGGTAGGGTTATTTATAAAAAGAGGTTACAGACAAAATGAAGAGATACATTAGATACCAAGAATAGTAAATGTGAGACAGAGTGGGAGAGCATATATTCAGAAAGGAAAGAGATATTAATAATTAACAATAAAAAGAGAAGTTCATCATTAAACAGGAGAAAAGATATGAAACTCCATGAGGTGGGGTATGCCCTTAATTGATAGGCTAAATTCATAGAGGACTTTAGCACCCTAAAACATTTAGTTATAAGAAGAAGAAAGACACCATGAGGCATTGTAGGGGGAGGGGAGGAAAGACCATGAAACAAAATACCTTGGCCAATTGATCCAAAAGGTATTCAGCAAAGATGGTATGGGCCATAGACAGATTAATAGGAGAAATTTGAACTTAAGAGTTTCCATAACTTGGATTTCTTACTGGACATAGCATAATGGAGCTACCCATGACTTTCACAGAGGATGAGACTAAAAGTTTGATTGATCCCCATCCCTGCCCTTCCCTGCTTAATTCAGAGAGTAATTTATTAGTGCTTCAGGTTTTCTCTGCCAACCCTATCTAGTAAGCTAGCATCCTATCAAAGGCAATTTTTCACCTCCTTTTATCACTAATGATTTATAGGTAATTATCTCTTTATTTTTTTCCTTAAATATATTTTCCAAGCTGTCTATTCTAAAGCAGTTTCTTTTGAGATTGAAATCAATTACATTCTGTTAGCAAAGATTATTTTATAACATCAGATCTTTTAGAATTTCAGTCAAAATTAGAAATCGATTACAAAAACACCCAATAGAACAACTTCCAGAAAACTTCAGCTTCCCCACAAATCCAAAGCCAAAGAACAGAAAAATTCTGTCACTAAAGATTGACAAATATGAATTTTTTTGTACTTAATAGAAACCTTCTTTTAATTCTATGAGTCAATCATTTTAAATATAATCAAATTATATTTATCCTTTGAGGTACATTAACATATACATGTTATATAAATAAGATGTTAATAGTAGGTGGCAGAATGGATAAAATTCCAGGCCTACAAGCAATTCATTTAATACTGTTTACCTCAGTTTCCTCTATTTTAAAATAAGCTGAAAAGGGAAGTACTAAACCATTCTAATATATTTAACAAGAAAACCCTAAATAGAATCACAGAGTAAAACTGAACAACAATACAATTCCAAAGGTATTTTGTCTTGAATTCTGATTGATTTTCACTTATAGATAGTTTTCCACATTTTGGCTTTAAGTTTCATTTCCAACAATCTCTCTCACTCATTTAAAAAAAAAAAAAAACTAATAGGTAAATGCATTTGTTATCTTCTACTTAAAGGGATCCTTCACTAGTCATTTTTAAAAAAAATAATTTGGAAGAAGGCCTTTGTAATGAAAGAAAAAAATACCTTACCAATTTAACTCTCTAACTTTTCAATTTCTTATATGATGAAAGAGAAATAATATTTTATTTGTGCCAGGAAAAAAAAAAAAAGAGGATACATAATTCTTGTAAAATGGATAAAATGTTTACAAAAGATCTGACCTAATAGTATCATATCTTCAAATTTATTCCCACTTCAATTTTCAGAGTATGTTATTGATATTGAAGAGATAGTATGGCTTATTGGATACAGTTCTGTATTTGGAAGAAGTTTCATGAATTCAATTCATGTTTTCACAAAATATGACCATAGACAAAGCATTTATCCTTTCTGGTCCTTTGTAAAATGAAACTAATGATAACTGTACTATCTATCTCAATGTGTTCTTTAAGAAGCCCAGTTCAAATAAGAGATGTGAAACATTTTAAAGCATTATATGAATGACTTATTGCTGACAATCTTCTGCTTTGGTACAGATAGAAATAATGAGGAGTATAACTGCTTTCCCAAGCCTCAAATTTTTGGCTTAAGTCATGCAAGTATTCTTAAACTGAATCATCATCTTAGCTTTGATTGTCTAAGTAGTATTATTTTATTTAATATGAGTTTATTAATTGGATTTCAATTTATTATACAATTCCTTAATATGTTTAGAAAGGATTTCTTTATTAATCAGTCTATAATTTCTAAAAGGTAGCAAAGTAGGGCTTTTTGAAACATATTGATAATACATAGAGAAGTGTTTCAGTGTAGTTTATCAAATTTCAAATTTACTACTTATCCCTCAGGCAATTTTCAACAACTAAAGCACTTTCTTTTGATAGTGTTGAATTTCTATTCCTGAGAATATTTGCCTAATTTCCAGGAAAAAAAGAAGCAGCAAAAAAAGGAGATGGCAATATTAAAATGACCTCTCTGATATTTAAATTTAGAACAATTTAAGTTTTAAAATATCTTTAGAAACACTACAGGATTTCCCAGAAGGAAGGGAACTAAATTCCTAGTTCTGAAAAACTCTTGTTAGTTAGTGAAGCCTAGGAAGTATCAACCATTTTTTTTGCATTCTTTAAATTGCTTAATTTTTTTTTTAATAGTGTTTTAGTACAAATAGAAAACACCATATTTTTCTTACTTGCAGTTTGAGACATTAGGAGGCAGTGTATGTTTTTGATTCTGAGGTCAGAGGTCTGAGCATTGATTCTGAGGTCAGAGGACTAATTATAGATACCCATGGAAAAGTCATTTAAGCTCCCTAGATCCTTGATTCCACATCTGCCAGATTAAGACCACTGGACCAGATGGCCTCCAAAGTCCCATTCTACTTAAAATCTGTGATTTCAATTCCGTGATCTGGTTGACAATTTTTCAGTGAATATAAATAGAATATGATTGTGTTCAAGTATTATTTTGACAAGTCAACTTGTCAAAAGCTTTTTTTAAAGATTTGTGATTTTATAAATACAGTTATTCATTCCTTTTCATCCAATACAATTTTTGCTCATGAACTGCCATAACAAATACTCCATAGAGAATATACCCATAATGAGAAAGCACTTTGTGTTAAGTATTTTAGTAAAGGATGAGTATAAGCATGGCACATGGATTATGGATTGTTCGTTGTTTATATATTCAATTTGATACATGAATATGCCACATTTTGCTAGTTGATAACCTATTTAAGCAATCATTGGAAATAAGTTGTGTTTTTCTTACTTTTATCTTGTGTCTCTTATATTTTAAATCCCTTGAGAATTTTCTTATGCAAATAATATGATATTGTCATATACTGTCACTGAGTTTTGGAGGTAGGGTTTTAGTATCAAACAGCACTTTGGATTTTTAAAGGTCCTAAAAATTCCTTAAATATAATCCAAGCTTCTTTCCCATATACTTAATCCAGGGTCAACAAAGAAAGAAAAATAAGGAAAGGAAAGGAGAGGAAAGGAGAGGAAAGGAGAGAAAAGGAGAGAAAAGGAGAGGAAAAGAGAAGAAAGAGGAAAAGGAGGGAAAAGGAAAGGAAAGGAAGAAAGAAAAAGAAAGAAAGGGAGAGAGGTAGATAGAGGGAGGGAGGGAGGAGGAAAGGAAAGGGAAGGGGGAAGAGAGAAGGGGCAAGGGGTAAAGGAAAAGATGTGGAAAGGCGAAGGGGAAGAGACAAGGGGGAAAGGAAAGGGGAAAGAGGATGGAGAAAAGGGAAGGGGAAGGAGAAAAAGGATGGAGAAAGGGGAAGGGAAAAGGGAAAGAGGAAAGGGGAAGGAGAAGGAGAAAGAAGAATCTAACAAATCAAATATTGGGGATAAATAGGGGGAAGGATCTACAGATGATATATAATAATATATACATTATATATACTTATATATTATTAAAAGATTGTTAAAAGATTAACCTGTTTACATCCCTAGATGAGAAAATATATTAGTAACTCTTGAGAACTGCATCTGTCAATGGGGCATACAGAGGGGGGATATCACATGGATGTATGGTGTTATTGTGATGGACTCCAATAGAATCACATCAAAGAAAAAGACATTAAGAGGTGGAAAAAGAAGAAAGGGGAGATACTATTGAACAATTTGTTTACATGAAGAGATGCAAAAAACTGATTATAATTGAGGGAAAGAAGGGAGAAGAATAAGAATTGTCCAAAGCATGATCTCATGAGTTACTTCATCATTCAGTTGGATATAGAAATTTACCTATAAAGGAGGGAAAGAAGAAAAGAAAAGGGAGGGACAGGGTAGAAGGAAGGGCTGAGGGACAGAAACATGAGGGAAAAAGGTAAGAGAAGGGGGCAAAAGGACTACAGAAGATGAGGCAGTGGAAGGAGTGGGTTAAAAAACACTATTAAGAGTAGAAGGAGAGATGATAAAAGATAAAGCAATGGGTGAAGTGGGTAAAAACAAAACAAAACAAAACAAAACAAACAAACAAAAAAACACACCACTTAATCACAATTGTGAAAGAGAATGGGATGAATTGTCCCTTAAAGCAGAGTGGATTAAAAACAGAATCCTACAATATGTTATTTACAAGAAACACATTTGACACAAGAAACATATAAAGGTAAAAGGCTGGAACAGAATGTATTATGCTTTAGATAAAGTAAAAATATAAGCAGGCGAAGCAATGCTAATATCAGATAATACAAAAGCAAAAATGGACCTTATTAAAAGAGATAAAGAAGGAATGTAAATCTTGAGAAAGGACACCATAAATAATGTAGTAAAGATACTAAATGTGTTTGCACCAAGTAGGAGAGCAGAAAAATTCCTAGAGAAGATTTTAAGTCAGTTCCAGGAAGAAGTAAAGAGCAAACTATTTTAGTGAGGGACCTCAGTTTTTCTATCTCAAAATAAAACAAACTTAATCACAAAATAAAAAAAGAAAAAGAAAAAGAAACTAGAGAGGTTATTAGGAACCTATAAAACCTAGCTATAATAGACCTCTGGAGAAAATTGCATAGGGTCAAAAAGGAATGCACTTTTTTCGCCACAGTACATGGTTTCTACACAAAAATTGACCATATATTAGGGGATAAAAAGTTTACAATCCAAAGCTGAAAGGCAGAAATCGTAAATTCTTTATTTGAGACCACAATGAAATAAAAATTTTATTCAATAAAGGGTCAAGGGAAAATAGACTAAAAACCAATCAGAAATTAAATAAATCTAATTCTAAAAAAAGCATGGGTCAAACAGCAAATTACAGAAGAATCCATAATTTCATCCAAGAAAATGACAAATGAGAAGATACCCAAAACTATAGAATATAGTCAAAATGGTTCTTTGGGAAAATTTTATATCTCTAAAGAGCTGTATGAATAATACAGAGAAATAGGAGATCAATGAATTAGGGATGTAACTAAAAATGAAAAGGGTGAACTTACTACCTTTGAAAAAGAAATAAAAGCATAATAGGAGCTATTTTACCCAGTTATCTGGCAGCAAGTCTGACAATATAACTGAAATGCATGAATATTTACAAAAATAAAATTTGCCCTGGTTAACAGAAGAGGAAATAAATTACTTAAATAGTTCCATTTTAGAAAAAATAGAAATTGAATAAGTCACTAATGAACTCCCTAAGAAAATATCTCTAAATCCAGATGAATTCACAAGTGAATTCTACCAAACATTTAAAAACCAATTAATTCTAATACTTTGTAAACTATTTGGAAACATAGGAAAAAAGGATTATTGCCAAATTCCTTCTATGATACAATTATGGTACTGATACCTTAAACAGGAAGAGCCAAAATAAAAAATAATAATAATAATAAGAAAATTACAGATGAATTTCCCTAACAAATATTAAAGTAAAAATTTTAAATAAAATATTAGCAAAAAGATAACAGCAACTTGTCAGCAGGAAAATACACTATGAGCAAGTGAGATTTATACCATAAATGCAGGGCTGGTTCAATATCAGGAAAACTATTACCATCACTGATCATATCAATAACAGAAATCATATTTTAATCTTAACTCATGCAGGAAAAAAAAAATTAGTCAAAATATAGTCCCCATTCCTATTAAGAATGTTACATAGCATAGGGATAAAGGAAGTTTTCTGTAAGGAGCTGAAACTCTTGAGTCATTGCACTGAGGTCCAACAATTGAGCTTTAGACAATACTCTATAAGAATATGCTTGGTAAATGGCCCTTCCAACTATCCTGTGCTGGCCCAATCATTTAGTGTATACAGAGAATTATGAGAAGGACTGGAAGTTCAGTGAGATCAGCCAGGGTCACTTCTGTGAGAGAGACAAGGAGGTAAAGTCTCAGAGATCCTACAAGTCCACTCTCTTCCCTTCTATAGCTAAAGACCAAGAATAAAGACTTTTGCTTATTCTGACTCCAGCTGATTCTAAGATATTCAGGGTACTGTGGTCACCACAGTTTTCCATAAAATAAGTATCTCTCTAAAATTTACAGCAGGCAGTATTTGTAATATAGAGAGAAGCTTGATGCATTACCAATAAGATCAATGGTGAAAAAAGATGTCCATTATTACCACTATTATTCATCATTGTACTAGAAATGTTGACTTTAGCAATAAGAAAACAAAAGAAAATTAAAGGACTTAGAATAGGCAACGAGGAAATAAAACTAACACTTTTTGCAATTGATATGATAACATACTTAGAGAATCCTAGAAAATCATTCAAAAACCTACTGGGAAAAAATTCATAGCTTTAGCAAAGTTTCAGGATATAAAATAAACCCACACAAATCATCAGCATTTATATATGTATATATATAACTGACAAAGTCCATCAGCAAGAAATAGAAAGAGAAATTCCATTTAAAATTTCTGCAAAGTAAAATACTTAAGGTTCTACCTGCCAAGACAAACCAAAGAACTATATGAACACCATTACAAAATGCTTCTAACATAAACAAAGATCTAAACAACTGGAAAAAATATCAATTGCTCATGGGTAGGCTGAGATAATATAATACAAAATACAATTCTTCCTAAATTGGTATATTTGTTCAGTGTCATATCAATCAAACTGCCACAATATTATTTTATACAATCATAAAAATGATAAAATTCATCTGGAAGAACAAATGATCAAAAATATCTGGGAATTTGATGAAAAAAAAATTACAAAGGATGGTGGCTTAGCTGTACCAAAGCTGAAACTATATTATAAAGCAGCAGTTATCAAAACCATGTTTATACTGGCTAAAAAATAAGAGTGTTGGATGTCAGTGTAATAGATTAGCTACATATGCCACCATAATCAAGGCCTATTGCAATCAAATATTTGATAAAGCCCCAAACTCAAGCTTCTGGGAGGGAAAAACAAAACAAAACAAACAACCATCATTTGACAAAAAATTGTTGAGAAAATTGGAAACTAATATTTCAGAAACTTGGTATAGATCTACATCTCATGCCACATACCAAAATAAGGTCATAATGGGCACATGATTTGGACATAAAGGATGTTTACCATAAGCAAATCAAGAGAACAAAGGATAATTTACCTATCAGATCATTGGAGAAGGGAGGAATATTTGACCAAAGAAGAACTAGAGAACATTATGAAAAGCAAAATAGTCTTTGGTTACATGAAATTAAAAAGTTTTTCCACAAACAGAAACAACAGAAACAAGATTAAAAGAGAAGAACTAAGCTGGGGGGAAAAAAAAATCTTTACACCCATTATTTCTGATAAAGTGTCATGTGCAAAGAAGAATAAGAAGGCTTGGCTATACGGAATATTCAGAGAGGGTGAGTACTACTGGCATAAGGACTTGCTAAGCCATTTTCTGGGTTGCTCATCCCTCTCTGATGTCTTTGTCTTTCACTCAGCTCTTATTTATGGCAACAAGAAGCTGTAGCAAATGCAATGGTCACAGCCCTAGGATTACCATCTTTACAATGGGTTAAACCAGGTTGATGCTAAGTGGTGGGCCCAAATCCATATGTTAGTTAAGGGTATTTCAATCCCAAGCACGTGAAATCTTCTGTGCAATACTCATATCCTAGCATGAATTTAAAAAAAAAAAAAAAAGCCCCCAAAATTGTCTATTTTACCTAACTCTAGTCTGCTTATCTGGGTAAATAGAGATCCCAAACTCATGCAGAAATGCAAAATATTTTGGCAAAGATGATACCACTCCACATTAATCTATAGGAAGTTTTTACATTAATAGACAACAAAAAATCCAACATACCTGAAAGATGAACAGTTTTTGTTGTGAAAGAACTAAACAGTTATCACATTCAAATATCATCCCTGAGTGAAACAAGGCTGGCAAATAAAAACCTGCTTAACAATGTCAGAGCAATATAATTTTTTTTTTCCTGAAGTTCCTGCAGTAAGCAGGCCTAGTTTTTTTTTGTTTTTGTTTTTTACTTTTCTTCCCCTCCCCCTGAGATTATTTTTCCAATGGCATGGAAAGGTAATTTTCAACATTAATGCCTATAAGATTTTGGTTTCCAAATTTTTCTTCCTCTGTCTCTTCTCCATTCTTTATTTCTTCCCTCCTCAAAACAGTAAAGATACTGATATAGCTTGCTTGTACATGTATAATTATTTTAAACATATTTCTATATTTGTCATTTTGTAAAAGAAAAATCAGAACAAAAGGGAAAAAACTTGAGAAGGAAAAAGCAAACAAAAAAGATATGTGAAAATAGGATGCTTAAATAGTTGGCATATGTTTCAAAATCAAATCTAATTTATTCAACAAATCTGTATGCTTCTTCAAAGAAGGGAATGACAGGCTCATGACAATTCAATTGCCACTTGCAGGAAAGTGCCACACTACCATTATCAGTGCATATGCTCTCATAATGTTAAACTATGGTGAGGTGAAAGAAAAAGATTATGAAAATGGAGACCTTCATTATCGTCGTGCTGAAAGAAGACAAGCTTGTAATTCTAGGTAACTTTTATACCTGAGTAGGCACAAATGATCAGACTTGGCAAGAAGCACATGGAAAGAAAAGTATCAGAAAAACCAACATCATTGTTCACTTATTATTAAAGACTTGGGAATCTTGTGACTTTTTCATCAACAATATATTTAATAAATACAACAAAAAATTTATAGATGCACCCTTATAGTAAATTTTGGCATTTAATAGACCATATCATTGTAAGGAGAAGAGACAGACAATGTGAGAGTGATGAAGGACAGAATGCTGGGCTAGTTGTTGGCATATCATCTTCAAGCTAAACATTCACATTCAAAAAAAAGCAGTAGCACCAATGAATGGTGAATGCAAAAAGATGTAGAATCAACACATTAGAGTATTTCTTTATTCATGAACAGTTTTTCATAGATTTGAAGAAAAAGTTGATCAAACAAAGTCTTCTTAACAGTGGAGCAGAAAAAGAGTGGGCAATTTTCAGAGATTTGGTATATTGTACCATATTTATTCATTTGAGCTAGAACACTTACAAATATCAGAATTAGGTTACTGAAAATGATGGGGAAATTCAGAAGTTATAAATGAAAAACAAATCTATACAATCTACTAATAAGATAGTTCATCCATCTCAAAAAAGAGTGTTTAACTCTAATAAAAACAAAGTACAATAATTTACCTCAAAAACCACATGAAACCAAACCTCTGAACAGAGTCTGATGGAATGAATTAACTCTCCAACTCAATATGCATAGGAAGAACTTAAAAAAAAAGTCACTTTTGGGATGGAGCCAAGATGGTTGAAGGTAAAGAGCTCTAGGCTTCCCTCAGATCAACCACAGAGTAAGCCTCTGAAGTGGTTTTGCAGTGACAGAACCCATAAATATTTGGAGTACAACAAATTTCTGGAAGAAAACGATTTGGAAAAACTTCAGAAAAGATCTGTTTTAATCAGGCAGGGGGAGAGGTTGTGGAGCCCAGACTGCAGTGCAGAAAGCATGGGGCAGGGAATTGGGGTGAGAGCCAAATTTTGTGGTGTTAGCACAACAAGAAATCTACTATAAGGTTCTTAAGCTACTCTGTCTTAATTGCAAGCTCAGCAGATTTGCTGTGATTCACCAAAAAGCAAATACAAAAGATAAATTGGAAGCCATTGATCCCTCAAAGCATGTAGCCAGAAGTTAGCAGCCCTAGCCTCAGGGCAAACTAAAGCTTCTGTTGTCCTTTTGTTTTAAGAGTAGGCCTCACTCATTCAAAAATGAGCAAAAAAGCAAAAACGAACTTGTAGTGTTCTGTTCTCTAAATTGTAATCATTCTCTGGGAGCAGATTTCTTGGGGAGCTTCTAGAGACAGCTTTGGCTTTAGTTCAATTTCAATAATCACCTCAAATGCATCCAGGAGTTAAGTCCAAATCCTTTATTGTCTCTTCCAAAAGCTTATCTCCTTCACTTGCTAGTTTTCTGGAGGTCTTCCTCTCTCCTTGGTTCCTGGGAGTTCTTGTCCAAATGTCTCCATCCAGCACAAAGGTGGAAGTGGGAATGAATGACTCTGTCTCCAAGAGTGGGATTGTGGGCTTCTGTGTGCTTGTGAATCAACTAGAAGTCAATCCTCGTTGTAAATCTCCTGGAAGTCCATGAGTGGGCTTTTATATGCTCTTTTAAAGGTGTGAAAGGTGTGAATTCTGAACTAGAGAACTGTTAAGTACCATGCTAAATTAGACGACCAACTTAGCACCTTGTAAGAATTCTAACAAGAACTCTGATTATAGACAGCTTTTATGGAGAAATAGAAGAGCAGACCTCAAGTCCTTAGGATCCTAAAAGCAAATCGGCTCCAAATGAAGTCCTAAAGGCCATTTCACAAGGCTCTCTTGGAATAATTCAAAAAGTATCTTAAAAGAGAATTAGATGAAAAATGAGGAAAGGAAAGGAAATCTTTGCAGGAAAGTATAGGAAAGGAAAACCAGAAATTATCTGTGGAAAACTCCCTAAACAATAGACTCAAAGAAATGGGAGAAAGCATATAACTCCTTACAAAATAGATATGGAAAAGAAACCAATTCACTTAAAAATGAAAATGTGAAATAGAAAAAATGCAATGAACAAAACATTTCATATAAAATTTGATTGACCAAATACAAAAGGAGATAATAAAGCTAAATGAAGAAAATAATATAGTAAAAATTAGAATTGAACAAATAGAAGTGAATGACTCAATGAGACTTCAAGAATTAGTCAAATAAAACCAAAAGAAGAAGAAGAAGAAGAAGAAGAAGAAGAAGAAGAAGAAGAAGAAGAAGAAGAAGAAGAAGAAGAAGAAGAAGAAGAAGAAGAAGAAGAAGAAGAAGAAGAAGAAGAAGAAGATGATGTAAAATACCTCATTGGAAAAACAATTGACTTGGAAATACATCTAGAAAAGACAATCTAAAAATTATTGGACTTCTTGAAAGAAAGAGCCTAGAAATAGGAAAGGTTCTATATTTAGCATTTATCAAGGCTAACTGCCTAGCTGTCCAAGAACCAGAAGGTAAAATAGACATTAAAAGAATTCACTGATCACCTCCTAAAAGAGACCCTCAAAATGAAAACTACAAGGAACACTTAGCTAAATTTCAGAATTACCAAATCAAGGAGAAAATATTGCAAGTAGTCAGAACAAAACAATTCAAATATAGAAAAGCCGCAATTAGGATTACCCAGGACCTTGCAGTTTCCACTTTAAAGAATTTGAAAGGCATGGAATCAGATATTTTGGAAAACAAAGGAACTTGGACTGCATAAACAATCAACTATTCAGCAAATATTAAGCATCATATTTCAGGAGAAAAGATGGACATTTAATGAAACAGGTGAATTTTATCTATTTTGGATGAAAAGACCAGAATTGAATAGAAAATTCAATCTTTAAAGACAGAACTAAAGAGAAGCATTAAAAAAAAAGGTAAAAAAGGAAAGAAAAAACAACTTTCTTTTAAAATTTAAAAAGCTAATACAAGCTTGGGAAAGCTATATGGGAAGATGATGTGCTTAACTCTTGAGATCTGTATCTCTGTTATAGATATACTTAGAGGGTGCAGGTATAATTTTATTTTACTGTGATGATATAAAAAAAAAGAAACTAGAGGAAGTAAGGCAATTCTACTAGAAAAAGAGGGACATGGAGTTAAAATGGGGTGAATTAGATCTTATGAAGAGGCACAAAGACCTGTTGCAATTAAGGGAAATAGGGAAGGGGAATGAGCATTGTTTGAATCTTACTCTCATCAGATTTCGCTCAAAGAGAGATTATCAGATACATTTAGCTTCACAAAAAAGTTTGTTAAGCCTATAGGGAAGTGAGGGAGGAGGAGGGAAAGAAAGAGAGAAGCTAATAGAAGGGAGAACAGAAGTATAAAGGGAATGGTATAACAAAGAAGGGAGCTGCAAAAAGGGGAAGGCTAAGAGAGAGGGGTGGAAAGTAACAAAATGCTGGGGAGGAGAGAAAGGAGAAAAGGGAAGAGAAAAAACATAACTGGGAATAAACAACATGGCAGGAAATACAGAATTAATTATTTTATCTGTGAATAGGAATGGGATGAGAAAGACAGAAGTGGATAGCAGAATGGATTAAAAGCCAGAATCTTATAATTTGTTGTTTACATGTATCTCAATTAAAGCAGAGTGATACATTTAGTGTAAAGGTAAAAGGCTGGAGGAGAATCTATTATTTTTCAGTAGAATTAAAAACAAACAAACAAACAGGGGTAGCAATTCTGATCTTAGATCAGGCAAAAGCAAAAATAGAGCTAATTAAGAGATAAAGAAGGACACTATATCCTACTTAAAGGTAGGTAGGTAATGAAGTAATATCAATACTAAACATATATGCACCAAATGGTATAGCATCCACATTTTTAGAAGAAAAGTTAAGAGAGCTGCAAGAAGAATTAGGCAGCAAAACTATACTAGTGAGGGATTTCAATGCTCTCTCAGAACTAGATAAATCAGACCATAAAATAAATAAGATGTAAAGAAGGTAAATAGAATCCTAGAAAAATTAGGGATGATAGATCTTTGCAAACAATTTAATGGAGACAGAAAGAAATATATTTTTTTCCTCAGGAGTACATGGAGTCCATATCAAAATTGGCCATGTATTAGAGCATAAAAATTTCAAAATAAAATGCAGGAAAACAGAAATAGTAAATTTATTTTTTTAAGATAATGATTCAATAAAAATTACATTCAATAATATTCCAGGGGAAGAGAGAAAAAAATTAATTGAAAACTAAATAATCTAATCCAAAATAATGAATGGATGAAACAACAAATCATAGACACAATCAATAATTTCATCCAAAAGAATGACAATAATGAGAAAACATACAAAAATTTGTGGGTTGCAGCTAAAGCAGTTATTAGGAGAAATTTTATATCTCTAGATGTTTACTTACATAAAATAAAGAGAAGGTCAATGAATTAGTCTTGTAATTAAAAAAGAAAGAAAAAGAACAAATTAAAAACCTCCAATCAAGTATGAAATTTGAAATTCTGAAACTAAAACTATTATTATTATTATTTGAAATAAAACTATTGAATTAATAAATAAATTAAAAATAGAAAAACAACCAAATAGATAAATCTTTAATTAATTTGATTAGAAAAAAGGAAAGAAGAAAATCAAACTTTTAGCCTCAAAAATTAATTTCCACCAATGAAGATCAATAATTACGACTTATTTGTATAACTGTATGTCAATAAATTTGATAATCTAAATTAAATGGAAGAATACCTACACAAATATAAATTGTCCAGATTAACAGAAGAGGAAATAAACTACTGAAATAATTTCATTTTAGAAAAAAAAAATAGAACCTAACTATTAAGAAAGTCCCTAAGAAAAAATTTCCAGGGTCAGATGGATTTACATATGAAATCTAGCAAACATTCAAAGAACAATTAATTTCAATACCATGAAAAGTATTTGAAAAAGAAGGGAAAGAAAGAGTCCTACCATATTCCTTTTATGACACATATATGGTGTTTATACCTAATCCAGGTAGGGTGAAAACAGACAAAGACAATTATAAACCAATTTTTCTAATGGATATTGATAAGAATATTAAATAAGATATTAGCAAAGAAATTGAAGTAAATCATTCCCAGGATAATATACCATGACCAAGTAGGATTTATACTTGAAATGAAGGGCTGATTCAATATCAGGAACACTATTAGCATAATTGACTATACCAGTAATCAAACTAACAAAAATCATATGATGCAGAAAAAGCATTTGATAAAATCCAATACCAATTCCTATTGAAAACACTAAAGAGTATAGGAATAAATGAAATTTTCCTTAAAATGATTGGAAGCATCTATTTAAAACCAGCAGAATGCATCATATGTAATGAGGGAAAAAACTAGCATCATTCCCAATAAAATCAGGGGTAAAACAAGGTTGTCCATTGTAAACATTACTATTTAATATCATATTACAAATGTTGGTTTTGGCAATAAGAAAAGGAAACGAGTTAAAGGAATTAGAGTTGGTGATAAGAAACCAAATTATTACTCTTTGTAGATGATATGATGGTATACTTAGAGAACTCTAGAGAATCAACTAAAAAATATTAGAAACAATTCACAACTTTAGCAGCATTGAAGGATACAAAATAGACTTTGAGACTGTTCTTGCATCACTTCATCAGTCCACCATCTAAGTGTCTCCCTTGTGTTATCCTCCCTAAAATAGTATTGTAGGCAAATATATGTTTGCCATTCTGACAGTATGGCTATACCATCAGAATTATATTCTCTGCTATAAAATTTGAATGTATAGCAATTCAGCGTTTAGCTTTTGAAGATACTTCAGTGTCCAGTGCCTTATATTTCCAGGTGATTTTCAGAATCTCTCTAAAACTATTCATTTTTTTTTTACAATTCATTTCATTTTTTTATTAATTTTTATAATTATAACATTTTCTTTGACAGTACATATGCATAGGTATTTTTTTTTTACAACATTATCCCTTGTACTCCCTTCTGTTCTGAGTTTTTCCCCTTCTTCCCTCCACCCCCTCCCCTATATGGAAGGCATAACCATACATATTAAATATCTTATAGTATATCCTAGGTACAATATATATGTGCAGAACCGAATTTTGTTGTTGTTGTTGTTGTAAAGAAAGGATTGTATTCGCAAGGTAAAAATAATCTGGGAAGAGAAACAAAACAAAACAAAACAAAACAAAACAAAACAAAACAAAACAAAACAAAAAACAATGCTCACAGTTTACACTCATTTCCCAGGATTCCATTTCTGGATGTAGCTGATTCTGTCCATCATTGATCAATTGGAATTGGATTAGCTCTTCTCTATGTTGAAGATATCCACTTCCATCAGAATACATCCGCATACAGTATCATTGTTGAAGTGTATAATGATCCCCTAGTTCTGCTCGTTTCACTCAGCAACACTTGATATAAGTCTCGCCAAGCCTCTCTGTATTCTTCCAGTTGGTCATTTCTTACAGAACAATAATATTCCATAACATTCATATACCATAATTTACCCAACCATTCTCCAAATGATGGACATCCATTCATTTTCCAGTTTCTAGCCATTATGAAAAGGGCTGCCACAAACATTTTGGCACATACAGGTCCCTTTCCCTTTTTTAGTATTTCCTTGGGATATATGCCCAGTAGTAGCACTGATGGGTCAAAGGGTATGCACATTTCGATAACTTTTTGGGCATAATTCCAGATTGCTCTCCAGAATGGTTGGATTCTTTCACAACTCCACCAACAATGCCTCAGTGTCCCAGTTTTCCCACAGCCCCTCCAACATTCATCATTATTTGTTCCTGTCATCTTAGCCAATCTGACAGGTGTGTAATGATATCTCAGAGTTGTCTTAATTTGCATTTCTCTGATCAATAGGGATTTGGAACACTCTTTCATATGAGTGGAAATAGTTTTAATTTCACCATCTGAAAATTGTCTGTTCATATCCTTTGACCATTTATCAATTGGAGAATGGCTTGATTTCTTATAAATTAAAGTCAATTCTCTGTATATTTTGGAGATGAGGCCTTTATCAGAAGCTTTAACTGTAAAAATGTTTTCCCAATTTGTTACTTCCCTTCTAATCTTGTTTGTATTAGTTTTGTCTGTGCAGAAAGTTTTTAATTTGGTGCAATCAAAATTTTCTATTATGTGATCAATAATGGTCTGTAGTTCTCCCTTGGACACAAACTCCTTCCTCCTCTAGAAGTCTGAGAGGTAAACCACCCCATGTTCCTCCAATTTATTTATGATTTTGTTCTTTATGACTAAATCTTGGACCCATTTTGATCTAATCTTAGTATGTGGTGTTAAATGTGGGTCCATGCCTAGTTTCTGCCATACTAATTTCCAGTTTTCCCAGCAGTTTTTGTCAAATAATGAATTCTTATCCCAAAATTCGGGATCTTTGGGTTTGTCAAACACTAGATTGCTATTTTTATTCATTATCTTGCCCTGTAAACCTAACCTATGCCACTGATCAACTAGTCTATTTCTTAGCAAATACCAAATGGTCTTGGTGACTGTTGCTTTATAATACAGTTCTAGATCAGGTACAGCTAGACCACCTTCACTTAATTTTTTTTTTCATTACTTCCCTTGAAATTCTCGACCTTTTGTAGTTCCATATGAATTCTGTTGTTATTTTTTCTAGGTCATTAAAATAGTTTCTTGGGAGTCTGATTTGTATAGCACTAAATAAATAGCTTAGTTTAGGGAGTATTGTCATCTTAATTATATTTGCTGGGCCTATCCAAGAGCACTGAATGTCTTTCCAATTATTTAAATCTGACTTTATTTTTGTGGCAAGTGTTTTATAATTTTACTCATATAATTCCTGACTCTCCTTTGGTAGATATATTCCCAAGTATTTTATACTATCGACCATTATTTTGAATGGAATTTCTCTTTGTATCTCTTGCTGTTGGATTGTGTTGGTAATGTATAAAAATGCTGAGGATTTATGTGGATTTATTTTGTATCCTGCAACTTTTCTAAAATTCTGACTTATTTCTAATAGCTTTGTAGCAGAGTCTTTGGGGTTCTCTAAGTATACCATCATGTCATCTGCAAAGAGTGAAAATTTGATTTCTTCATTTCCTACTCTAGTTCCTTGAATCTCTTTCTCAGCTCTTATTGCTGAGGCCAGATTTTCTAGTACTATATTGAATAGTAATGGTGATAGTGGGCAACATTGTTTCACTCCTGATCTTACAGGGAAAGGTTGCAGTTTATTTCTATTGCATATGATGCTTACTGAAGGTTTTAAATATATGCTTGTTATTATTTTAAGGAAAATCCATTTATTCCTATACTGTCAAGCGTTTTTAGTAGGAATGGATGTTGGATTTTATCAAATGCTTTTTCTGCATCTATTGAGATGATCATATGGTTTTTATTAATTTGCTTATTAATATGTTCAATTATAATAATAGTTTTCCTAATATTAAAACAGCCCTGCATTCCTGGTATAAATCCTATTTGATCATAGTGTATTATCCTGGGGATGATTTTCTGAAGTCTTTTTGCTAATATCTTTTTAAAGATTTTAGCATCAATGTTCATTAAGGAAATTGGTCTATAGTTTTCTTTCTCAGTTTTTGATCTACCTGGTTTAGGTATCAGTACCATGTCTGTGTCATAAAAGGAATTTGGTAGGATTCCTTCAATCCCTATTTTTTCAAATAGTTTATATAGCATTGGAGTTAGTTGTTTTTTAAATGTTTGGTATCATTCACATGTAAATCCATCTGGTCCTGGGGATTTTTCTTAGGAAGTTAATTAATATCTTGTTCTATTTCTTTTTCTGAGATTGGACTATTTAGACTACTTACTTCTTCCTCTGTTAATCTGGGCAAGCTATATTTTTGGAGGTATTCTTCCATTTCATTTAAGTTATCAAATTTATTGGCATAAAGTTGAGCAAAGTAGCTCCTATTGTTCTAATTTCCTCTTCATTAGTGGTGAGTTCTCCCTTTTCATTTTCAAGACTAACAATTTGCTTTTACTCTTTCTTTTTTTAAATCAGGTTTACTAAGGGTTTGTCTATTTTGTTGACTTTTTCATAGAACCAACTCTTAGTTTTATTAATTAATTCAATAGTTTTTTACTTTCAATTTTATTAATCTCACCTTTTATTTTTTGAATTTCAAATTTGGTGTTTGTATGGGGGTTTTCAATTTGTTCCTTTTCTATTAATTTTAGTTGTAAGCCCAATTCGTTGGCCCTTTCTTTCTCTATTTTATGCAAGTAGGCCTGTAGAGATATAAAACTTCCCCTTATTATTGCTTTGGTTGTATCCCACATATTTTGGTATGATGTCTCATTATTGCCATTTTCTTGGGTGAAGTTATTAATTATGTCTATGATTTGCTGTTTTACCCAATCATTCTTTAGTATAAGATTATTTCGTTTCCAATTATTTTTTGGTCTATTTTCCCCTGGCTTTTTATTAAATGTAATTTTGATTGCTTGTGGTCTGAAAAGGATGCGATGCATTTACTATTTCTGCCTTACTGCATTTGATTTTGAGATTTTTATGCCCTAGTATATGATCAGTTTTGTATAGGTTCCATGAACTGCTGGGAATAAAGTATACTGCTTTCTGTCTCCATATAGCTTTCGCCAAAGATCTATCATATCAAACTTTTCTAGTATTCTATTTACCTCTTTGACTTCTTTCTTATTTATTTTGCGGTTTGATTTATCTAATTCTGAGAGTGCAAGGTTGAGATCTCCCACTATTATAGTTTTGCTGTCTATTTCTTCTTGTAGCTCTCTTAATTTCTCTTTTAAGAATTTAGATGCTGCACCACTTGGTGCATATATGTTTAATATTGATACTGCTTCATTATTGATGCTGCCCTTTAGCAGGATATAATGCCCTTCCTTATCTCTTTTAATTAGATCATTTTTTGTTTTTGCTTGATCTGAGATGAGGATGGCTACCCCTGCTTTTCTGGCTTTGCCTGAAGCATAGTACTTTCTGTTCCACCCTTTTACTTTTAGTTTGAATGTATCACCCTGTTTCAGGTGTGTTTCCTGTAAACAACATATAGTAGGATTCTGACTTTTAATCCAGTGTGCTAATTGCTTCCTCTTTATGAGGCAGTTTGCCCCATTCATATTTATGGTTAGAATGACTAATTCTATATTTCTTGTCATCCTATTAACCCCTGCTTATGCTTTTTCCCTTTCCTTCCCTCTTACCCCCCTACCCAGTATTAAACTTGTGAACACCACTTGCTTTTCAAAGCCCTCCCTTTTTAGTATCCCTCCCCCTCTTAAAGTTCCTCCCCTTATTTTCCCCCTTTTCCTGACAATTTCTATATTCCCTCCCCTTAGCTTACTCCTTCCCTCTCACTTTTCAATGAAGTGGAAGAAGTTTTACCATAAATCAAATATGTCTATTAATACACACTATGTTCATCTCCCTCCTTTCTTTCTCTCAGATATAATAGGTTACCTTTGCCTCTTCATGAAATGTAGTACCACCACTTTACAATTTTTTATGATATAATTTCCTTTCCACCTCTAGTTTCTAGGACAAATTATATATATGTTCTTTACATATTTTTATGGCAGAAGTATAGTTCTAAAGTAGTCTTTTTACCTTTTTAGAAATCTCTTGAGTTCTGTATTTGAAGATTAAACATTTTGTGTAGGTCTGGTTTTTTCATCAAGAATAGATGGAATTCATTTATTTTGTTAAATGTCCATTTTCTTCCCTGTAAAACAATGCCCATTTTTGCAGGGTAAGTTATTCTTGGCTGAATACCAAGTTCCTTAGCCTTATGGAATATCATGTTCCAGGCCCTTCTTTCTTTTAATGTGGACGCTGCTAGATCCTGGGTTATCCTTATTTTGGCTCCTCCATATCTGAATTGCTTTTTTCTAGCAGCTTCCAATATGTTTTCCTTTGTCTGATGGTTCTTGGAACTTGGCCACTATATTTCTTGGCATTTTGATTTTAGGGTCCCTTTCAATAGGTGATCGATGAATTTTTTCAATGACTATTTTACCCTCTGTTTCCAAAACGTCTGGGCAGTTCTCTTTGATAATTTCCTCGAAAATAGTGCCCAAGCTCTTTTTTCCTCACATTTTTCAAGGAGTCAGATTATTTTCAAATTGTCTTTCCTGGATCTGTTTTCCATGTCTGTTGTCTTTTTAATAAGGTACTTGACATTCTTTTCAATTGTTTCATTTCTCTGGTTTTGCTTGACTACCTCTTTCTTGGTTTCTCTTTGAGTCATTCATTTCTACTTGTTCGAGTCTAATTTTCAATGATGTATTTCCTTCACTCACTTTTTTTATATCTTTTTGTAATTGTCCAATTGTGTTTTTATCTTCTATGGAATTTTTTTTTCCATTTTATTCATTTTATATTTTAGAGAGCTGATTTCTTTATCCAGCTCACTAATTCTGTTTTCCTTGGAGTTGTTTGACTTTTCTAATTCACTAATTTTATTTCTCAATGATTTGATCTCTTTATTCACTCTGGATGACTTCTCCAGGCTCTCTTTCCAAGCTTCCCTTTCCTTTTTTCATTTCTCTTCTAGCTCTCTTGTGAGAGCCTTTTTGTGAGAGCAGATCATATCCCCCTTAGGGGATTCCTCTGGGGATAGTCTGTTTTTAGTCTCCTCAGTATTTGAAGTCTGCTCTCTCTCCATACAGAAGCTGTCAATGGTTAAAGCCCTTTTGAATTTTTTTGTTCATTTTGTCAAAAGCGGAATGGCAGAAAACAAATTGACAAGAGAAACAATTGGTCTGTTTTGGGGGGTATGGGGGCTGGATGGTGTTAATGGGCTTCCTCTACAGACTGGGGGTAGGGCAGCAGAGAGCCACTAACAGGACAGTGATGGCTGTGCTGTGTCTGCACTCTGAGGCTCTGAGAATGCACTGAGTCACTCCAGGTGGGGGTTGGGGGTGGCCAGGTTCTGAGAGATGCTAGTTTTCTGGGGTTTTATTCTTTACCTCCAGTGTTTACACCCTCTCTGCTGCTCCTGGCTTGCTGCCAAGATGGAATATCCACACTGGGGTAAAAGTCTTTTTGCAGAAACAGCAGAGATCCTCCCCCTCCCCCTCATGTCTGAGCTGTGTGAGCTGTCTCTCTTGCTCTGGCTTGCCTGCCTTCAGTCTGCGCCCAGTCTGTTCAACCCTCCCCCGAACAAACACAGACCTTCTCTGGCGAATTACAAGGATGTCGTCTCTTGGTGATAATTTGTGGGTTTCTTTTCTGGTCAAGCATTAATTCTGAGGCTTGTCATGAAGTAAGTCCTGAGAGAAAATGCGGAGCTCAAGCAGCTGTCTGCCTCCATGCCTCCATCTTGGCGGGAAGTCTCTCTCTGAGACTATTCAAATGGGAAACGTTTATGTCATGGCACTGGCATGCTGTCTGGATTTCACATGCATAAAACAGTGATATCAGCACAATTATTCTGTAAACCTTCAGTTTGATAGGCATTTTATTATATCTCCTCTACCACACATGCTTTCATGTGTGGTTTCAGAATTTGCTAAATCAGAATTCTGTGCTTTCATAATCTCTCAAATGCTAAGATAACTCTAGAAATGCATATATCAGTCTCTTCCTCTGTGTGTACATCTCTGAGAAATATACTGCCATGGGAAATGCATCCATAGCATTTGAAATTTCTCCATTAGCTGTAACTGATTGTTCTACATATACTGAAAACAAAACAAACAAACCAAAAAAAAAACAAAAAAAAAAAAAAACAAAAACAAAAACAAAAAAACGGTTTTGTTGGTAGTAATTGCTAAGCCAAGCAGCCTTTTCAAGTTTTTCTTGATGTATTTTTGTCCTTGTTAAAGTCATCTGACAGCCTTAGCAAAAATATCATCCATAAAAGCATGGAAGAAAGCACACAATGCTGTTTCGCGCCATTGTTAATTAATTAATTAATTGATGGAAAACATGAATGAGTGAGGTTTACTCTTAAAACAAAAGGGCAACAGCAGCTTTAGTTTGGTCTGAGGCTGGGCCTGCTGACTTATTTCTAGTGCTGCATTATTTCAGGGTTCAATGGCTTCCAATGGCTTTCAATTTATCTTTTGTATTTGCTTTTTGGTGTATCACAGCAAATCTGCTGAACCACTAGCTTGCAATCAGGACAGAGTAGCCTAAGAGCCTTGCAGTCTATTTCCTGTTGTACTGACACCACAAAACCTTGGCTTCCCACCCCAATTCCCTCCTCCATGCTGCCTGCACTGCAGCATTTGTATAAATTACCAACAAAGTCCAACAGCAAGAGATACAAAGGGAAATTTCATTTAAAATAAGTTTTGATAATATAAAATATTTGGAAATCTATCTGTCAAGCAAAGTCAGGAACTATATGAAAACAAATACAAAACACTTTCCACACAAATAAAATCTGATCTAATCACTTGGAAAAATATCAAGTACTAATGGGTAGGATAAGCAAATATAATAAAAATGACAAAACCACTTATATTAATTTACTTATTCAGTGCCACAGCAATCAAACTCCCAAGAAATTATTTTATAGATCTAGAAAGAATAATAACAACGTTCATCTGGAAGAACAAAAGGTAAAGAATTTCAAGGGAATTAAGGGGGAAAAAAAATCATATAAAGTTGGCTTATCTGGCCAGGCCTAAAACTATATTATAAAGCAGCACTAATCAAAAATGTTTAGTGCTCTCTAAGACAGAGTAGTTGAAAGAGGTTAGCAATGGAATAGGTTAGGTTCCAAGGATAAAATAGTCAATGTTTATAGTAATCTAGGGGTTGACAAAACCAAGGCCACAGCTTTTTGGGTAAGAATTCACTATTTTACAAAAAGTGCTGGGAAAATTTAAAACTAGTATAGCAGAAATTAGGCAGTGACCCACACCTAATACTGTATATTAAGATAAGGCCAAAATGGGTTCATGATTTAGATATAAAGAGTGATATTATGAGTTATCAAACTGTGCATACCTTTGATCCAGCAGTGCTACTACTGGGCTTATATCCCAAGGAAATACTAAAGAAGGGAAAGGGATCTGTATGTGCCAAAATGTTTGTGGCAGCCCTTTTTATAGTGGCTAGAAACTGGAAAATGAATGGATGCCCATCAATTGGAAAATGGTTGGGTAAATTATGGTATATGAATGTTATGGAATATATATGGAACATATATATGGAATATATATGTTCTGTAAGAAATGACCAATAGTATGAATACAGAGAGGCTTGGAGAGACTTATATCAACTGATGCAGAACTAGGATATCATTACACACTTCAACAACAATACTAAATGAGGATGTATTCTGATGGAAGTGGATATCTTCAATATAGAGAAGAGCTAATCCAATTCCAAATGATCAATGATGGACAGAATCAGCTATACCCCAAAAAGGAACACTGGGAAATGAGTGTAAACTGTTAGCGTTTTTTTTTGTTTTTCTCCCCAGATTATTTTTACCTTCTGAATCCAATTCTTCCTTTGCAACAACAACAAAATTCGCTTCTGCACATATATATTGTACCTAGGATATACTAGAACATATTTAATATGTATGGGAATGCCTGCCATTTAGAGGAGGGGATGGAGGGAAGGAGGGGAAAAGTTCAGAACAGAAGGGAGGACAAGGGATAATGTTGTAAAAAATTACCTAAATGGTAAAAGGATATAAACAGATAATTTTCAGATGAAGAAATTGAAACTATTTCTAGTCATATAGAAAGGTGCTCTAAATCATTGTTGATCAGAGAAATGCAAATTAAGACAACTTTGAGATTACACACTTCTCAGATTGGTTAAGGTGACAGGAAAAAAAATTAATGATGAATGTTAAAGGGAAACTGGGACACTAATACATTGCTGATTGAGTTGTGATTTGATCTAACCATTATGGAGAGCAATTTGGAACTATACCCAAAGGGTTATCAAAATGTACATAGCCCTTGATCCAGCAGTGTTTCTACCAAGCTTATATTCTAAAGAGATCTTAAAGTTGGGAAAGGGACCCAAATGTGCAAAAATGTTTATGGCAGGCCTTTTTTGTAGTGGCCAGAAACCAGAAACTGAGTGGATGCCCATCAGTTGTAGAATGACTGAATAAGTTATGGCATATGAATCTTATGGAATATTATTGTTCTATAAGAAAAAAGACAGTTCTATAAGAATTCTATAAAATAATTCTATAATAATAATTCTAGAATTCTAGAATAATAATTCTATAATAAGGATAAACTGGATGACTTCAGAGTGGCCTGGGGAGATTTGCATGACCTGATGGTAAGTGAAATGAGCAGAACCAGGAGATCATTGTACACAGCAACAGCAAGATTATAAGATGATCTATTCTGATGGATGTGGCTTTTTTTCAACAAGGAGATGATTCAGGCCACTAACAATGATCTTGTGATGAAGAGAGACAGTTACAACTAGAGAAAGCACTGTGAAGACTGAATATGGATCACAACATAGCATTTTTATTCTTTTTATTCTTTGCTTGCATTTTATTTTCTTTCTCATATTTTCCCTTTTTGATCTGTTTTTTTTTTGTGCAGCAAGATAATTCTATAAAAATATATGCATCTATTGTATTTAACATATTTTTCTCACATATAACATATATTGAAATCCTTGCCATCTAGGATAGGGGGTTGGGAGAAGGAGAGATAAATTTGAACACAAGGTTTTGCAAGAGTCAATAATGAAAAATTACCAATGTTTTTGTTTTGAAAATATTAAGAAAAAGCTTTAATCAAAGAAAGTTAATAAATGAAAAAAGAAAAAAAATGTTATTTTCATTAGGTTGAAAGAATATTTCAGCCAAGCTTAGTCAGTGCCTAGAAAAGCTAGTAAGAAGGTTTAATCACAGCAGATCAGCTGTGTAATAAGATCCTTTAGTCCTGACTTAACAATGGAGCAGAACAGTGAGTCTGCCTGCAGTCCCAGATCAGAAAGCAAATTGCTAGCTAGGGAAACCAGGCTGTTTCCCGGAAAGAGCAGGTAAACCTACCATTTGCAGTGAGCAAAGCACCAGAAAAAAAGGAGCTCCTGTGCTCAATGACAAGGATAAGTGCTTCATGGGAATCTTGGGACAAAGCCTGCTTTACTCCAGGAGGAGAGTTTGATCATAAAAGCAACAAAAGAGAGGGTAAAAAAAAAAGAGAAGGAAAGAAAATGAACAAGAAACAGGAAAGGACCTTAATTATAAAAAGTTACTAGGCAAACACCGAAGAAAAAAATAGCAACTCAGGCAAGGACAAAATGACCACAGAAGAAATTTTAAAAAGTGATATAAATTGGACCCAAGATTACTTGGAATTGTTCATAAAATATTTTAAAAGATAAAGAAGAGAGGTAGAACAAAAAATTAGGGAAAAAACCATGAAAGGTATACAAAAATGAATCAACAGCTTGAAAAAGGAAAGAAAAATATTGACTGAAGAAAAAAAAATTCTTAAAAAAAATACAATTGGCTAAATGCAAAAAAGAAATCCACTGAAGAAAGCACCTTGAAAAAGCAGAATGAATCAAACAGAAAAAGAGATGAAAAACCTACCTTAAGAAAAATCACACATTAAAAACTAGAATGGGGTAAAGCAAAGCTAATAACTCAATGAGACATCAAGAATCAATCAAACAAACTAAAAAGAGTAAGAAATGGAAGAAAATGTAAAATACCTCATTGGAAAAAAAAAATCGCGACCTGGAAAATAGATCTCAAAGATACCATTTAAAATTATTGATCTATCTGAAGGGCATGGAAAAAAAAAAAGCCTGAACAAAATTCTTCAAGTCATCATCAAGGATGATTACCCTGATACAATAGAACCAGAGGAAGAAATAGTGTCACTGAAAGAATGCATCAGTTATTTCCAGAAAGAGATTATACAAGGAAAAATCCAAGAATCATTGTTGCAAAACTATAATCTCAGGGAAAAATATTTCAAGCTGCCAGACAAAAACAATTCTAATATTGAGGAGCAACAGTAAGGATTACCCAGGACCTGGCAGCATCTACAATAAAGGACCAGAGGTCTGGAATACCATATTTCAGAAGGAATTCTTTTACATACTTTTTTTTAAAGTAAAGAGAGATACAAGATTGTTGATTCCAGAAGAAAATAGTTGAAATGCAGTTTAATGCAGAGTGTAACAATCCAAAATGATTTTATAATGCCCTGAAGGTTGGTTATTTGATAAAGAGCCTTGATGCATCTCAGTTACTCAATGCTGATGGAACTACACTGATCAGTTATAAGGAAATGATCCTGTAGAGATGAACTATAAATGTCCATAGTGTTCTTAAAAGCTCATCATCAATTGATGTTGAATCCATGAACTACATACTTCAGGTTGAAGACTTTTTCCCTCTCTGAACTTTCAACTGAAAAATAGGTTTTGAATCTATTAGGATCCTCTCATATGGTTAATAACAGGTATTCATTCTTTTTCATCTAAGCTTTAAGGTACAGGAGCCACTATTCACACAAAAACTTACTAAAATATTCTGGGTTATATGGCAAGAGGAGGTTATCTCCCAGGGTTCAAAGATACCTCCACTGTCCATCTGTAGAAAAGATAATAAATGAGATTATTTTATGACAGTCACATGTGTGTGTGTGTGTGTGTGTGTGTGTGTGTGTGTTTGTGATTATGTGTCTTAGTTGTTGCTGGCAAGATTCTTGCCAGAGTCATCCTTAATTAGTTGTTCCTTCTGGAAATGGTCATCTACATGAGAGCTAGTGTAGCTTCAAAAAACACTGAAAAATTATTGACATATTGTTTCCTGCATGATAATGGCAAGAAGAAATGGCAAGAGCAGAAGAGAGATCCTTAAACAATTTTCATGTAATGATCCAAGGTTTTGGATACTGTTGGTGGTGAGGACTTGTGGAAGAACTTGGTGAAATATTTCTGGAGTTCTTCAACATTGTATATTAGTTTAATAATGATATGTTTGTATGGGTTCTACATAATGAAAGATGCTAACATGTTTTCCATCAATTAATTAATTAATAATGGAGTGAAGCAGCATTGTGTGCTTTCTTCCATGGTTTTGGGGATAATATTTTTGCTAATATTGTCAAATGACTTTAACAAGGACAAAAATACATCAAGGTGAACTTGAAAAGGCTGAAAGCCAAGAATAAAGTGCACGGATTATTGATGCATGACTTTTTGTTTACAGATGATTGTGTTCTCATACAGTTTCTGAAGCTGAGATACACTACATTAAAGATCAATCCTCTGCTGCTTGGCTTAACAATTACTACCAAGAAAACAGAGGTTTTTGTGCTTTTTTTTTTCAGTATATGTGGAACAATCAGTTACAGCTAATGGAGAAATTTTAAATGCTATGGATACATTTCCCATGGTAGTATATTTTCCAGAGATGTACACACAGAGGAAGAGATTGTCATATGCATTGTTAGAGTTATCTAAGCATTTGAGAGATTCTGACACCACATGTGTGGTAGAGGAGATATAATAGGATGCCTATTAAACTGAAGGTTTACAGAATAATTGTGCTGATCTCACTGTTTTATGCATGTGGAACCCAGACAGTCTGCCAGTGTCATGACAGAAAATTAAACCTTTCCCATTTGAATAATCTCAT
Organism: Sminthopsis crassicaudata; assembly: GCF_048593235.1. NCBI lineage: Eukaryota > Metazoa > Chordata > Mammalia > Dasyuromorphia > Dasyuridae > Sminthopsis > Sminthopsis crassicaudata. The sequence goes on from NC_133622.1 coordinate 48,448,789, forward strand.
AGAGATTCTAAAAATCACCTGGAAATATAAGGCACTGGACACTGAGGTATCTTCAAAAGCTAAATGCTGAATTGCTACACATTCAAATTTTATAGCAGAGAACATATCTCAGATGGGGTAGCCATATTATCAGAATGGCACATATATTTGCCTACAATACTATTTTAGGAAGAATAACACAAGGTAGGCACTCAGATGATGGACTGCTGAAGTGATGCAAGAACACTCTCAAAATCTCCATGAAGAAATTTGATATTGTTGTAAGATTTGGTAGACACAAGAACAGGGTCATCCAACATTGTATGCCCACATCACACAAGATGATGTGCTCTATGTGTAAAGCTTAATTTAGTTAGCTCAAAAGAAATATAAGATGGACACATTTAGAAATATCTGTTCCCAAATGGTCCTACAGAATGTTTGTTTAGAGTTTATATTGGTATAATCAGCCACAGCTAGACACACTGTACTTTGACCTTGACATTGTGATGGTATTTTAGCTCTTTGAGTAGGAAAGAAAGCAAACAAAAACACAAGTCTATTTTATTTTATAGCATGCATAGAGAGAAGTAATTTATAATAAGACCATAAATGTAAGTTGAAGGCTGGTTATGAAAGTTTTTAAATGTCAACCAAGGAAATTTGCATTTACTCTCCAAATCCTAGTGCATCTTCAGTCAGAAAGTAACACAGTCATACCTGAGCTTTATAATAACCACAACAACAGCTATATAATGGATTAGAGAGAAATTTGATGCAGAGAAACACATTTGAAGACTATCATAATGGTACAATTGAAAAACAGTGGTAACATATCAGGATGATGGCTATGTGAGTAGAGTGAGAGATGTGAGAGATATAAAAGTTGAAAAAGTAAAATTTGGCCATTGATTTTCAGTTAGGTGTGTAAGACTAAGAGTTTGGAGAAAAGATTATAACTTCAAATTTTGGACTTGTTGAGTTTAAGAGAAATACAGATTTATGAGAACTCTATAATCTAAGAAGGAGTTAGAAATGCAAGAGTAGAGGTCAGTGAACAGATTGAGGTGGTGAATCAACTACCTAGAGAATAAATACTTTACATAGAGAGAATGTGAAGAGTCAAAATATTTGAAAGGGTGCAAAATTTTGGGATAATTCACCAGATAAGCCAAAGCAAAATGGGTAAAAGCTGCCCATAGGGGCAACTGCCTCTCAAAAAAAAAAAAGTTGCCCATTGAGGTTTGCCTTTGACGAATTGCTTGAGTCATCAAAGCCTGATTTAATGAGAAAATAATAAGGACTGATTTTGTGGCATTTTGAGATATAGAGAGGGAAGAAAATGAAACTCTCAACACATGTAGTCTACTTTGTAATAAAGCTTGATGCAAATGCTTCAGCTGACAGGGTTGTGTAAGTTCATTATATGAGAACCTTGAGAATAAAAGATTTGAAACAGTTGGTGTAAAGCAGTAGGAAAAAGAATGTATTAATGATGAGTAAAAATATTATCTTGCTACAATAAGTGGCACGTTGTGATTAGATACAATGAATTTGTATCAGTCCCAATCAGTTCAATTGTATGACTTCCTTGTAGCATATGAGTAGAAGCAGAAGAGGAAAATTGTTATCAGTAAATAAGGGTTCAAGTGGGACAAAGGACCAGCTATGGTAGACTTGGAAAGGGATCAAAATATTTTGAATAAAGGATACTGTCACACCTAGAGATCTGTGCTAAGTTCTCTGTGAATCATAAAATTATTAAAATACTTGATCCCTAGTCTCAATGCATTTACAATTAAAAATAAAGATTATATGTAAAAATATGCAAAGAGAGAGAATAGCTTGTGATGTGAGTGCTATAAACTAAATGTTGTTGGCTCACAGACAAAGGAGGAACAATTTCTAAATTCATTTATAAAAGTCATAAGGAAAATAAAATCAAGTACTTTGAATTTAATTCTATTCACTCCACATAAATTCAATTTAATAAACATTATTATTAAGTATCTAATACCCACCAAGTGAAAGGTGATGTGCTTGTTAGAAAACTGACCTCAAAGTTGAGAAGACCAGAATTCATCCTGTCTGTGACACAGAAACATCTCTCAGTGTCCAACGAATTCCGTATGAGTGCCATTGCAGACTAATTACTGATGTTAGGTGTTGTGTCCTGCTTTCTAGAGCCCCCAAATTGGGGTGACAAAACATACTGTTCTTTCTAGAGCTCCCATGCTGGGGTGATTAAAATATACCATCTTAGTGGAAAAGTGATGAGGCGGGACTCCTGAGGATGGTGGAAATATGGAGTCCGCTTATTCCTGGTTTTTTCACCCTTATATACTTTCATACCCTTATGTAACCAAAACAACACTGGGCATATGCCAAGTATATACTGGGCACATGGGACCACATGAACAATTTGCAGTTGTATGTAGATTGCCACCTGGTATCACTCTGCTTCAATTACATCACAGGTTGTCACTGTCCTCTGACTTCTCAGGAAAGTTGTGATCCCTTAAGGGAGATGGGGACCCCAACTAGACATTGTCAACAGCTTCCCTCTGGGCTGAAGGGACTTATACCTCACCTAGAGTTCCTCCTCTGTCTGTGTCTCTCTACACTTAGGGGAAAAGGAGAATCCCACAGCAGTAAAAATCATACCTTCAGTATGTACTGAGCACTGCGCTAGGTATTTGGGTACAAAAACAAACAAAAAAATAAACAAGCTGTTTAAATTCTCAGTGACCATATATTTTAATGGAAAGTAATTGTATGCATGTAGAAAAGTCAATACAAGTTCCAGTTGGAGAGTCCACTGGAAAGAAACAATAGAAATAAGTCATAGTACTCCATTACTTTTTTGAAAGAGGATAATTTACTTTATCTTTCCCATATCAGTTTATTAATCTATATCTAATCATAATAATTACATTATCCACCTCACACCATTGTGAAAATAGTACTTTTTAAAGTTAAAGTGCTAGATGATTATTATTTTTTTTATTTCAATGAAGTGCAATTTAAATAAAGGTTTTAGAACTTTCCCCTAATTGATCCTGTGACATAGGTAATAATAATATTGTCACTTCCATTTTGATGATGAAGAAATGTGCTCAGAAGTTTTAAGCAACTTGATTAATCATGGTTATATAGAAGAAAAAAATTCTTACTGGGGAATAAAATTTAGTCTCAATTCAAAATTCAAAATGTTTTCCAAAGAACTTTAATGGTTTTCAGGTGGAGTGTGATTTACTATTAATTTACCATTAAACATAATGTTCCATAGATGATAATGGGAGGAGGACACTACAACTACTTAGGATGTTATAAATAAAATGAATGAATTGGCTTATCATGGGAACAGATTGGCCTTATCAAAAAAAAAAAAAAAAAAAAACAACAACAACAACAACAACAACAAGGACAAAAAACACCTCATATTGGGAAAAAATGAAAGATTAAAAAACAGAAATTTCCATGATCTCTCTCTGGCTGCTTGGAGTTTTTTTTTTTTTTTTTTTTTTTTCTCTTTAAATTACTTCATGTGTATATTTGCATAAACATTTTTACCAAATGTCTGTCCTTGAGAGCTCCAACTTTTTTTTTTTTTTTTTTCTGGTGGTTGTTTTGTTTTCTTTTAGTTTTGTCCTTTTATATCCAGGCTTCAGCACAGTGCTTTGAACATGGTAAAAATTTAATAAATATTTTCTGAATGAATAAATTATGAGGGCTTTTTAGTGCTTAGATATAGAACTTGATCTTTATAATGTAGTGGGAGGCAGATTAATTTGACAGAAGTTGGCAAGGTAAATTGCAGAGAGCCAAGGATGGAAATAATAAAACCATGTGATAAGTCATTGTAAAAATTGAGATGTAAGATGTTATGAACCTGAACTAGGCGAAAAGTAATAATGAGAGTTTGAAGGAAGAGATGGACTGAGTGACGATTGAAGTTTAGCCCCTAGAAGAGAAGGAGCTAATAAATTCTTGAAATTCCTGGATATTATATAATATTTTCAGAAGCATTTGGAATAGAATATTGATTAGTATCATATTATTCTAGATTATCTGTCCTTATGGAATATGGATAAGATCTTTCATACCAGATTCTGTTAGCACTGATGACAAAAACAACACAAAATCATGATATAACATTGCCTGAATGTTATCACTTATTGGAGTAAATAAAACTGCTTGAAAGTGACAGAAGCATATTAATTCTTAGAAAGGGTAGGTTTTAATGGGCATTTGTTCTTTTAAGGAACCTGTTTTAATTCTGTTTTGGTTTGCATTTTAAAAAGGGAAAAATAACTTTGGAATCACTGTGCCATCCTCCTTTAAATAATGGAACTTTGCCCTAATGTTGAAAAATGAAAAAGGCAAGTGGAAATAATTTGTATAGCTGTAGGGTTTTCCCAAAAACACAACTTGTTAAGGACCACACCTAAGGGAAGGAGTAGGTCAATTCTCCCGGAGCTTCCACAATTGTGAACATCTGAAGGAGTTGTAAAGCAGCCTTTACTGACACAGGTGTTGCTTGTGGACTGGGAAAATAAATTGGAGGCAGAGGGAAGAGGAGAGAAGTCAGATGATGCAACTGTCTCTCAGGCGGGAGGTCAGAGAACAGCAACTGCCTCTCAGTCTCCTTGTTTCATCATCAATCATCATCATCATCATCTCACAGGAAGAGAAGAAAGTAAGGTAAAGTCATATATTCCCAACAGTAACAGACAAGACGAATTATTTTTCCCACTTGAGGCTATTCCACTGTTAGTTTGTAAAAAGCCGTGAAGGTTTTTTTTTTAATGTATTTGATTTTTATCTGGCATATGAAATAAGTTTCCATTTCATATTATATTGGTTCTATATTCTTAATCATGTGTTCTCTTTATGACTTTTGATCAACATAAAATAGAACTGTCTAGTTTGAAAAAGAAAGTAGATGAGACTGAGTGAAATTAATATTTTTTTCCAGAAATTTCTCAGGAAATCCCTTTCCCCCCTGCAAATTTCAAAGTTTAAGCACTCCAGTTTCACTGGCATCTTTTATGCATTACAATATATTCAAGTCACACTTATGAGTAGTCTATGATTTAAATAATCATGATTATTTCAAGAAACAAAATTGTTAATATCAGTTAATTATTTTGACTTTGCATGTTTCATTAAACCCTTGTGTCTTTTGATAATCTTATTTGATAAAAGAATTCTTCAGTATCAGATTAATAATAAAAAAAAAACTTAATAGTTTTTTTACTACATCTGGACAATTATCAGAACTTTTGCACCTCCTCAATAGACACCTTCAGTTAGTCATTTGTAGAGTTCCCTTGGCATTTTCTGAGAGGTTCTGTTTAATTTGTAAGTGTGTACAGACAATTTTAATTATTTCCCAGGGTATGCATAACTTTCCCTTTATCTACACTGAGTTACATCTGCCCTCTAGTTGTTCAATCAAATATTTGGATTATGTCCTTCTGGAATTTCTAACTAATAACCTATATCAATAATATCCCAAAGAGTCTTTGTGCCTCCAGAAAAAAAATGATTTATATCAATAGGCTTCCTTTATCCTTTCCCTGTCCTAAATATTTTCTTTTCTTCTTCAAAAGACTTCACTAGTCATTTATGAAATTTTAAAATATTTGTTATGCATGAAGAAAAACAAATAACTATCAGCAAAACAAGGTTCACGATATTTTATGATGTTTTGCCAATATAATCTGTAATACTAGAAAATAAAAAAAAATTGAAATCTCAATATATTGAGGAATACTCTATATTGCCAAACTTTCAAATACCAAGCAGCACTTTTCCCCCTTGATATTTTAAATTCAACTTGCTGATGAATCAAGTTTAATAGATAGATAGATGGATAGATAAGGGAGAGAGGGAGGGAGGGAGATGCTGTAGTAGTGATTGAAATAGAACCTCTTCAGGATTTATACAGCATCTTATCTGGGCTCTTTTAACTTTGATCTTACAACAAGCCAAATGCACATCCACTTTAAATTATCATGTCCCTTCATGGCTAATTCTTGGAAAATAATAAAGTGTTATATGAGTACTGTTAACTTGTTTTTTTAAGCAGCATTATTGTACTATTAAAAGTTAAAAAGTTTGGTTGATTTCCTTGCCATGTACATAATGAAAAGTACTTAATAGGTTTCAAAATTTGATGATTCCAAATGAATTAGATTATTTTATATGGAATAAAATAATGAATTTAATGAAGATAACAAGAAAACCTATTCATTCCCCAATACAGCTACATGAAAGAAATGATTCCCACAATATTCATTAAGTTGGATTTCCCTTTTGTTGATTTTTGACACCCAAAGACATATTTATGGATAACACTTTTAAACTGCTGGTGAGGAAAAAAAAAGAGAGAGAGACAGAGACAGAGACAAAGACAGATAGACAGACAAATAGGGAAGGGAGGGAGGAAGGAAGAGGGAGGGATGAGAAAGAATGTCCATTTACTGTGGACAAAGCTCTGTAGTAAGCATTTCATTGTTTATTCATTTCATTTGAGATTTTCTTGGCAAAGATGCTACAGTGGTTTGCTATTTCCTTCTGCAGCTCATTTTACAGGTGAGGAAACTGAGACAAACAGGTTTAAGTGACTTTCCTAGTGTCATACAACTAATAAGAATCTGAAGCCAGATTTAAACTCAGAACTGATTAAGGGAGCTACAAAGTTTGAAACGGAATACAATGGATGTTTTTGATTTTTTTTTTTCTCAGTAGAAGAATAACTCAGATGCTTTGCTAAATGAAAGGAGGGCATTAGTATAAAGGGGAAGTGGCATGGGAGATACAAAGAAATCCTCAAAAGTAATTATTGTGATTTTTGCCTCCCATCTGTGACACTTAATCAGTAGCTTAAAGTTATAGGGTCCAGGAAGTCTTGAAGATTACAAATTGCACAGAAGGTGCTACCACTAATATTAACATTCATTTCCTTACACAGATCACCATTGCAATGAAAACCCACATCTAATCCCTTTCCCTAAATTCCCTAAACTAAAAGTAACAACAATAACACAAACAAAATAAAACAAGTAAAAAGAATCCAAGATCTGTGAGAGGGCCAGTCAAGAAAGAGTTAAAAATTCTTTTAAAATTCAGCTATATAAAACTTTTGGGATCAAGTTATGAAAAGTATATTGATTTTAATAATTTTCATTAAGTTATTAGGAGACAAGCAAATGGTGAGAGTAATCCTTTGTTAGAGGGGGGGGGGAATCAGCAGCATGATTTCACCAAAAAATTGCATACATTGTGCAATGCCATTTATTACTTATATAACATTGGGCAAAACTGAGAAAGCTAAACATTGTTTTCAGAATTGCTGAGATCACTCTTACTTGCTTTGATTAAACAGAATGTTAGATCTGATGGGTTTTTGGGTGCAGTCAAATACAAAATTTTGGGAAATAGCCTTTTAACTGATTTAGAGAAATACAATTTATAATATTCCTTAGAATCATAGCCAAAAAATAAAATAAACAAAAGTTTGCTTGAGTACTAGAATAAACTCTTTTGATGTTAAAAAAAAGCAGCAATAACATATTCTTATGTTAGATAAATCAAAAGATAAATAAATATATATATATATACACATATACATATATACATATATGTATATGTGTATATATATATATACATATATGTATATATATATATATATATATATATATATATATATATATATATATATATATACATATATATATATATTTTTTTTTTTTTTTTTTCTCCCTTACCCTATTATGTTAGACTAGAAGCTTGATCAGAAGCTAAGTAAGTGACCTGGCCAGATACAGCTAGTAAGTTTCTGAACACAAATTTGAACTCCTGATTCCAAGACTGGTATTCTGCCTTCTTTGATATATACCTCCCTAAATGTGAAGACAAAAATATAAACTTTTACTTCTTTTAATTATCAACATTTATATCTAGCTATATATAGCTACTATCTATCTATCTATCTATCTATCTATCTATCTATCTATCTATCTATCTATAGCTACTTCCCCTTGCCCAGAATTTTGTCCTTTGCCCTATCTATCTCTCAGTCTGGTCTCAGATAAAATCCCAGATTTTTCAAGAAATCTTTCTTGGTCCCTATATTGTATTACCCATTAGACTGAAAGTAAAAGACTATTGTTGTTCTTTAAAAAGGATGAATAAGTTTATTTCAGAAAGACCTAGAAAGATTTATATGAAATTTCTCAGCGAAACAAAACCATGAATACATTGTATACTGTAACAGCAAGATTGTGAGATGATTAACTTTGACAAACATGGTTTTTCTCAACAGTTTAATGATGCAAGACAATCTTAAAAAAACTTCCATTAGAAAAATGCCATCCGGGCGGAGCCAAGATGGCGGAGAAGATACACGCCACTGTGTAAGCTCCTTTCTATCCTCACAACCAACTAGATTTAATCAGCCTCAGAAATAGCATTGGACTGATAGAATCCACAAGGACTGGAAGCACGACTTACCAGCTGAAGAGAATCTGGAGTTTCAGAAGGAAAGGTCAGCTCCCAGGGGAGGAAGAAGAGAGGCCAGTGCAGACGGTGGGGTAGTGGCACACTATGCCGGTCTCACTGGGGAGGGCTCTGGGATCAGAGAATCCACTGACATAAAAGAATCTGGCACAGGCTGTTAGCTCTTCTCTGCTTATAAAACAGCAGTGCAGAGGAGAAATATAAGCCACTTTGAAGTTTGAAACTAGATTGGATCTTCCCGGATCCCAGGGGTGACTCAGCAGATCTCGGCACCGGGCGACATAGGCAACCCAGGCTTTTACCTTGGGGTAGTTAAGAGATTGAAGAGTGGGTGGGGCGGTAACTCATAGTGCCTGGCTCTGCAGGAGGCGTTGGAACGGAAGTCCCAGAGAAGCGGAACCTTTGAACTAGGGACTGCGGTTCCTGGCAGACACATCCAATTTGGGCGCAGGGGCTTTTCACTTCACCTGCTGCAGACATCCACGCCCCACCTGGACTCATAGGCTAGGCTTTGAGTCGTCTTTACTGTTCAGTCTCAACCTCAGGGAAGCCTCTAAAATACAGCGCCCTCAGGGCACAGCAGTGCTGATCACCTCTGGGGCACTTCCAGGGAGGGGGTGGGGAACTCTCTCCCAGAGCTCTCTCTTAGCTCAGGTTCAGGGGCCGCTGCATCCATCCAGTCTGGGAGGAAGCTAGTAAAGAAATAAATAAATAATTTCCTACCCCAGGGACAGACCCCAAAAGATTTTATAAGTATGAGTAAGAAGCCCCAAAAAAACATAGATTCATTCTACACAGAGAAAGAGTGGGTATCCAACCCCAAGGAAGTTAACAGCAGAGAGTCAGAAGATAACAACCTAAAGGGGAACGATTCCTGCCCCCCATCACATAACTCTCTCCATGAAGAGACTATTAAAAAGTTAAGAGAGTTTGAAGAAAAATGGGGAAAGGAAAGGGAAGCTATGATAGAGAATAACAATGTTCTGAAATTGGAGTTGGAAAAAATAAAGAATTCACAGGAGATGCAGGGAAACAAAATTAGTGAATTAGAAAAGGTAAAAAAATCACAGGAAAATAGGATTTCTGAATTGGAAAAAGAAAATAATTCTCAAAAAAAATTAGGGAAATGGAAAAAAATTCAATAGAGGAAAATAATTCATTTAAAAATGAAATTGGGCAATTACAAAAAGAACTAAAAACTGTGAATGAAGAAAATAACTCCTTAAAAGTCAGGATGGAACAAATAGAAATGAATGATTCACAGAGAACCCAAGAATCAGTCAAACAAAACAAAAAAAATGAGAAGCTGGAGAACAACATCAAATACTTACTGGGAAAATCTATAGACCTGGAAAATAGATCTAGGAGAGATAATCTGCAGATCATTGGACTAAACTATGACCAGAAAAAGAGCCTAGATTCTATTTTACCAAAGAGAACTGTCCAGAGATAATAGAAACAGCGGGGAAAGTAGATGTTGAAAGAATTCATGGAACTCCTTCTGAAATAGACCCTAAAAAAAGAACACCATGGAATATTGTGGCTAAGCTGCAGAATTACTACACAAAGGAGAAAATCCTGCAAGCAGGTAGGAAAAAAAAAAACAATTTAAATACCAAGGTGCCACAATAAGGATCACACAAGATCTGGCTGCCTCCACATAAAAAGATAGAAGGGCCTGGAACCTGATATTCCGAAAGGCAAAAGATCAAGGATTGCAACCAAGAATAAACTACCCAGCTAAGTTTAGCATCTTTTTCCATGGAAGAAGATGGTCATTCAATGAAATAGAGGAATTCCATATGTTTCTAAGAAAAAAAAAACCAGACTTAAACAAAAAATTTGATTTACATCCACAAGACTGAAGAGAAACAGAAAAAGGTACACAGAACCCTTGAGAACTATATCTCTGTTGTGGGTATATAGAAAGTATGTATGGATAATTTGATTTTACTGATATAAAAGAAAAAAAAAGGAGGGGGTGTAGTAAAGGGAAGGGGGTAGTATCAGAAAATGGGGAGGGTATGATAAAAAGAGGGAAACTACATCCCAGGAAGAGGCATAGAAAATACACCATATCTGAAGGAATTTAGAGAGGGGGAGAATCATTGTGTAAATCTTACTCTCATCAGAAGAGGCACAAAGAGTAAATAATTGTCATATTTTTCAGAGAATTCTCTATCACCTCATTAAAAGGGGGGAGAGGAAAAGGGAAAAGGAAAAGGAGAATAAGGGAAGGGATGTGGAGGGAGGGGGGAGGGATACTAAAAAAAAGGGAGGGCTGTGCATCACAAGTGGGGTCTATAAATTAAATATTGGGGAAGGGGTTCAGAGGGGTCAAGGGAAAAAGTATAATCTGGGGATAATATGATGGCAGGAAATACAGAATTAGTAATTTTAACTGTAAATGTGAATGGGATTAACGCTCCCATCAAATGGAGATGGATAGCAGATTGGATCAAAAATCAGAACCCTACAATATGTTGTTTACAGGAAACACAATTAAAGCAGGGAGATACATATAGAGTAAAGGTAAAAGGTTGGAGCAGAATCTATTATGCTTAAGGTAAAGCCAAAAAAGCAGGGGTAGCTATCCTTATCTCAGATCAAGCAAAAGCAGAAGTTGAACTAATTAAAAGAGATAAGGAAGGAAACTATATCCTGCTGAAAGGTAGCATAAATAATGAAGCCACATCGATACTAAACATATATGCACCAAGTGGTATAGCATCTAACTTTCTAAAGGAAAAGTTAAGAGAGTTGCAAGAAGAAATAGACAGTAAAACTATAATAGTGGGAGATCTCAACCTTGCACTCTCAGATTTAGACAAATCAAACCACAAAACAAACAAGAAAGAAATTAAAAAAGTAAATAGAACATTAGAAAAACTAGGTATGATAGACCTTTGGAGAAAACTGAATGGCAATAGAAAGGAATATACTTTCTTCTCAGCAGTTCATGGATCCTATACAAAAATTGACCATATATTAGGACATAAAAATCTCAAAATTAAATGTAGGAAGGCAGAAATAATAAATGCCTTCTTCTCAGACCACAATGCAATAAAAGCTACATTCAGTAAAAAGTTAGGGATAAATAGACCAAAAAGTAATTGGAAACTGAATAATCTCATCTTAAAGAATGACTGGGTGAAACAGCAAATTAGAGAAGCAATTAATAATTTCACCCAAGATAATGACAATGATGAGACATCATACCAAAATCTTTGGGATGCAGCTAAAGCAGTAATAAGGGGAAATTTTATATCTTTAGAGGCTTATTTGAAGAAAATAGAGAAAGAGAAGATTAACGAATTGGGCTTGCAACTTAAAAGGCTAGAAAAAGACCAAATTAAAAACCCCCAACCAAAAATTAAACTTGAAATACAAAAATTAAAAGGAGAAATCAATAATATTGAAAGTAAAAAAAAAAAAAAAAAACTATTGAATTAATAAATACAACCAAGAGTTGGTTTTGTGAAAAAGCCAATAAAATAGATAAACCTTTGGTAAATTTGATCAAAAAAAAGAAAGAGGAAAATCAAATTGTTAGTCTTACAAATGAAAAGGGGGATCTTTCCACCAATGAAGAGTAATTAGAGAAATAATAAGGAGTTACTTTGCCCAACTTTATGCCAATAAATTTGATAACTTAAGTGAAATGGATGACTTCCTCCAAAAATATAGGCTTCCTAGATTAACAGAGGAGGAAATAAATTGCTTAAATAGTCCCATTTCAGAAAAAGAAATAGAATAAGCTATTAATCAACTCCCCAGGAAAAAATCCCCTGGACCAGATGGATTTACATGTGAATTCTACCAAACATTTAAAGAACAATTAGCCCCAATGCTATATAAACTATTTGAAAAAATAGGGAATGAAGGAGTCCTACCAAACTCCTTTTATGACACAGATATAGTACTGATACCTAAACCAGGTCGATCGAAAACTGAGAAATAAAATTATAGACCAATTTCCTTAATGAATATTGATGCTAAAATCTTAAATAAGATATTAGCAAAAAGACTTCAGAAAATCATCCCCAGGATAATACACTATGATCAAGTAGGATTCATACCAGGAATGCAGGGCTGGTTTAATATTAGGAAAACTATTAGTATAATTGACCATATTAATAATCAAATTAATAAAAACCATATGATCATCTCAATAGATGAAGAAAAAGCATTTGACAAAATCCAACATGCATTCCTACTAAAAACTCTTGAGAGTATAGGAATAAATGGACTATTCCTTAGAATAATCATTTGCATATATTTAAGACCTTCAGTAAGCATAATATGCAACAGAAATAAACTGCAACCTCTCCCAGTAAGATCAGGAGTGAAACAACGTTGCCCACTATCACCATTACTATTCAATATAGTACTAGAAATGCTAGCCTCGGCAATAAGAGCCGAGAAAGAGATTCAAGGAATTAGAGTAGGAAATGAGGAAATCAAACTATCACTCTTTGTAGATGACATGATGGTATACTTAAAGAACCCCAAAGACTCTGCTAAAAAGCAATTAGAAATAATTCAGAATTTTAGCAAAGTGGCAGGATACAAAATAAATCCACATAAATCCTCAGCATTCTTATATATCATCAACAAAATGCAACAGCAAGAGATACAAAGAGAAATTCCATTCCAAAAAAATGTTGAGAGTATAAAGTATTTGGGAATCCATCTACCAAAGAATAGTCAGGAATAATATGAGAAAAATTACAAAACACTTGCCACAAAAATAAAGTCAGATTTAAATAATTGGAAAGACATTCAGTGCTCTTGGATAGGCCGAGCGAATATAATAAACATGACAATATTCCCCAAACTAATCTATTTATTTAGTGCTATACCAATCAGACTCCCAAGAAACTATTTTAATGACCTAGAAAAAAATAACAACAAAATTCATATGGAAGAATAAAAGGTTGAGAATTGCAAGGGAACTAATGAAAAAAAAAGTCAGAGGAAGGTGGTCTAAGTGTACCTGATCTAAAGCTATATTATATAGCAGCAGTCACCAAAACCATTTGGTACTAGCTAAGAAATAGAACGGTAGATCAGTGGAACAGATTAGATACAAAGGACAAAAAAGGGTACATCTATAGCAATCTAATCTTTGACAAACCCAAAGATACCAACATTAGGGACAAAAATTCATTATTCGGAAGAAAATGTTGGGAAAACTGGAAATTAGTATGGCAGAAATTAGATATGGACCCACACTTAACACCATATACCAAGATAAGATCAAAATGGGTCCATGATTTAGGCATAAAGAATGAGATCATAAATAGATTAGAAGAACAGAGAATAGTCTACCTCTCAGACCTGTGGAGGAGGAAAGAATTTATTAACATAGGAGAATTAGAGATCATTTTTGATCACAAAATAGAAGATTTTGATTACATCAAACTAAAAAGTTCCTGTACAAACAATACTAATGCAAACAAGATTAGAAGGGAAGTAACAAATTGGGAAAATATTTTTAAAAGGAAAGGTTCTGACAAAGGTCTCATTTCCAAAATATATAGAGAACTGACCCTGATTTATAGGAAACCAAACCATTCTCCAATTGATAAATGGTCAAGGGATATGAACAGACAATTCTCAGATGATGAAATTGAAACTATTTCCACTCATATGAAAGAGTGTTCCAAATCACTACTGATCAGAGAAATGCAAATTAAGACAACTCTGAGATATCATTACACACCTGTCAGATTGGCTAAGATGACAGGAACAAATAATGATGAATGTTGGAGGGGATGTGGGGAAACTGGGACACTAATACATTGCTGGTGGAGTTGTGAAAGAATCCAGCCATTCTGGAGAGCAATCTGGAATTATGCCTAAAAAGTTATCAAACTGTGCATACCCTTTGACCCAGCATTGCTATTATTGGGATTATATCCCAAAGAAATACTAAAGAGTGGAAAGGGACCTGTATGTGCCAAAATGTTTGTGGCAGCTCTTTTTGTTGTAGCTAGAAACTGGAAGTTGAATGGATGTCCATCAATTGGAGCGTGGTTGGGTAAATTGTGGTATATGAAGGTTATGGAATATTATTGCTCTGTAAGAAATGACCAGCAAGAGGAATACAGAGAGGCCTGGACAGACTTAAATCAACTGTTTCTGAGTGAGATGAGCAGAACCAGAAGATCACTATACACTTCAACAACAATACTGTATGAGGATTTATTCTGATGGAAGTGGAAATCTTCAACATAAAGAAGATCTAACTCACTTCCAGTTGATCAATGATGGACAGAAATAACTACACCCAGAGAAGGAACACTGGAAAGTGAATGTAAATTGTTAGCACTACTGTCTATCTACCCAGGTTGCTTATACCTTTGAAAACTAATAATTAATGTGCAACAAGAAAATGGTATTTACACACATATATTGTATCTAGGTTATATTGTAACACATGTAAAATGTATGGGATTACCTGCCATCGGGGGGAGGGAGTGGAGGGAGGGAGGGGATAATTTGGAAAAATGAATAAAAAGAAAAAAAAGAAAAATGCCATCCACATCCTAAGAGCGAACTATGGAGTTTGAATGTAAATAAACACATGCTATGTTCCATGGTGGTTGTTTTTTTTTTTTGTTTTTGTTTTTGTTTTTGTTTCTATGGTTCTTCCCTTTGGTTTTGATTTGTTTTTTCTCTCAACATGATTCATAAGGAAATACATATATTTTTTAAAAATGAATGTTTTATGTGTAATTGGAGAAAATAAAAATAAGAAATAAAGTTAAATAAAGGGAAGAGGTCTATCAGAAACACTGACTGTTAAACATTATTTCCCTTCTAACCTTGGCTGTATTGGCTTTGTACAAAATCATTTTAATTCAATCAAAATTATTTTTCTTGCATTTCATAATGTTTTATTTCTCCTTTTTGGTCACAAGTTCTTCCATTCTGTATAAATATGGCAAGTAAACTATTCTTTACTCTCCTGATTTGCTTTTGGTATTATCCTTTATGTCTAAATCATGTACACATTTTAACTTTATCTTTCTGTATAGTATGAGATGTTAGTCAATGCCTAGTGGTTTTTTATTAATCTTGAGCCTGCTTCCTAGAATGGAAGGAAATAGGTGAGGATTTCCACAAGATAGACTTTTTCACTTTTGTTTTCAGAGCTAGTTCTGGAAATTTGGGAATTTTCATTGTTTATGTGTTATGAACCTAGGAAATGTAGTCCCTGCTCTCATTTTCTGTGCTCTCATCCTTTAAGATGAGAAATGGTCTCTAGTTGCTGGCAGCAGATTCAAGCAATACTTCTTCTCATGGGTATTGTTCCTTGCAAGCACAAACACTATTGCTCCTCAGGTGTCCTTATTCCCTGTGACAGAAAACTTTCCTCTCCACTCTAAAACTATGATTCAGAAGTGAATATAGCCTATGCAAATATCCAATACTGCCTAATACCTCTATCCCTACAATTTCTTTATGACCATTTACCTCATTGCCTTACCATCTCTGGCTTAAGAGCTCCTGAAGCTGCTGTTCTAGCCTCTAACTCCATGGGCCAATGCTAATACTACCACCATATTGGTTCTCCATTAGGTTCTAAGCAAATATCACAGACTTCTTGCAATTTGCTAATTTGAACTAGTTCAGAAAACATCTCAGTCACATTTTTTCCTACCACTTTAGAATTTTATTTGAGGCATTATTTTAAAGAAGTTTGTAGGAGAATGTTGGGAGAATTGGTTCTGGTGGGTTTTGCTTTCATTTATTTTCTACTTTGTACCATAGTTCCACTCATATTAAGTTTTTACAAGACCATTGTTTCACCAAATTTTGAACCAAATTTTATTGTTTGAATTCTGAAAAATAACTCAGAAATCACTGGCTATTTGTGATATTTGCTATGTGGTTCACCATGCAATTCAACATTTATTCTGAGATTATTTAATGACATTGTGAGCTAATGACTTTTAAGATGGCACAGAACCAAAAGTCATGAAATTTAATGACCACACATATGTGAAACACCTAGGAAATCTTAAAATTCTATATAAATCTTAGCAATAAATTTGATAATATATAGCTTCCCCCCCTCCTCTATGTAGAAATATTTTTTTTCAGATCATATCTTTTCATGCAGTCTCTATTGTATGCTTAAATGATAGATTTCACATGATACATAATGCTTTAGAATCATAGCTCTTGAGACAGAAAGCACCTCAAAATTCATCTAGGCCTACTGTATCAAATTAAAAATGAGGAAACTGAGTTTCAGGACATTTAACCTTTGTCAAGATTATGGAGTTTTAAATTACAAAGATTCAAAATGGGGCAGCTAAGTGGCGCAGTGGATAGAGCACCAGCCTTGAATTCAGGAGGACCTGCGTTCAACTCTGATCTCAGACACTTAACACTTCCTAGCTGTGTAACCCTGGGCAAGTTACTTAACCCAGCCTCTGGAAAAATAAAATAAAATAAAGATTCAACTCATAGACTGTAACTTAGTACAACTTTTATCCACTGTACTATGTATGTCAGATAATCTATAAATTGGATTTACAAAATAGCATATAGTCATGGTACTAACAGCTGAGTTTTGTGACTTAGGATTTGCAAAATACTTTCTATATAGTTGTTGATCCACTTTCAAAGGAGACCAATAACATCATAAGTGATAACTTGACTTGCTCATTAATTTAAGTTATGTGAGACAGAGTTGCACAAAGTTTCACTCTGTCCTCCTGGACTTCCAGAATTTTGGAAAAAAAATACTACATTGACTAACTATGATCAAGATGCAGTAGGTGACTTTGGGATTTTTGATCTCTGACCAAGCTCTAAGTGGTCCAGTCATCTTCATGGTCCTTGGAATAAAATGGTTTTATTTGTACATTCTACCAAGAAAAGTCTTTACATACTTTGAAGTACAAATTTCTTAATTCATTGCAACCTGAGGCCTATCACTTAATCTCAACATGGTTTAGTCTGTTAAAACAGTTTTATGGGAGTATGGCCAATGCTAATGTTACTGTTTTTTGGAGCTACAAATGAGAATTGTATGAAGATGGAGCCATAGAGACTGGGAGACAAAAGTAAAACATGACAATTTTTTGTTGAGTTTAGACAAAACCAGAAAAGTAGCATATTTGATGGAAATATTTATAATGGTTATTGGAGAAAGAAAATCTCTCTGGTGAAGTAGCAGTGACTTTCCTTTGCTCTGACATGATATGAATGAAATATTCTACAAGACTTTGTAAATCTCTGCTTTGATTTCATGCTTCTGATTACAGATTTTTCTGTAAATGGTATATTTGGATAGCATTATGAGACTAACGTGATTTCCTATGATAAATTAATAAAGTGAAACCATATATTTTGGTCAATATGAATCATTTCTTAGGATCTACTGATCATGGGGTGAACTAATTTAATGCAGTTGCTTAACTTATCAAGGGGTACAAGGATGGGTCCTATATTTATAATAAGGCTGCAAAGGAAGATATGAAGTGAAAGCCAGCAATTAGTTGCACACTAATATATTTATCATAAACTACTTTCCTTTTGTGCTCCAGATGATCATTTATTTGTATCAATATTTTATCCATATACAAAAATATTCCTGTGTGTTTTTGTTTTGTTTTCCTTGTAATGGGCAGAAGTGTTTACATGGACAAATTTCCCTTAGGAAAACTCAAGAATGACCAATTTTAACCTAAAGGTAGTCTTGCACATTTAGTTCAAATAACAAAGATCTAATATCCTAAAACATGTAGGAATACAGTATCATCATAAACCTCTCAATTAGGGATTAAACTCAAATTATACTTGAAAGCAGAACCTGAGCAAATGCCACATTCTAAAACACTAATGGATTATTTTTTGCAAGATGTTACAGATTGACTAAATATGATTTTTTTTTTCTTTAGGTTATAATTATTTTGGAAAAAAAAAGATAGGAAAAATATACCCATCAGGGTATAGATAATAATTAATTTCTGATAGCATTAAAAAATCAGTCATAATTAAAAATATTAGATTTATTCTTCAATTGCTTTTTAGGAATTCTTTGAAGCATGCCATTAATTGAATGTTAAATTATAACATATGGATATTAAGAGATATTGTTGTTATTGTTTTGCATAAGTAGATGAGAAAAATATTTAAATGCTAAATCTAAAGCCATGGCTTTAACACAATCTATGAATAGAAAACAATTACTTAAAATGTTGGAATTGTCATTTTATGTTTGATATGAAGAAATAAAAGTTACATAAAAAGTAATGTTCTAAATTAATATGCCAAATTTTCATTTTCTCTGAAATACTTCATATTGCCAAATCACTTCAAATCCCTCTTCTACTTAACATATTTAAATGCAAAGCATGTTGCATTAAGGAAGTGTGGGTTGTAGAAAACAAATATTTTTGACATCCTGAACTACTAATCCAAATAAATGTGCATGTAGGAGAAGAATCTAGCTGTTCCAGTTATTAAGAAATTTTTAATCAATTTATACATATGTGGGTAGGATCTCCTTGAACATTGAAGCTATCCATAGTTTTTCATTCAGTGCCATCCTGATTTTTTTCTAATTATGTGAATTATTCTTATAATTCATGTCTAGATTAACGCCTAGATGATTAAGAAGAAGTTGGCTTAGCTATGTTATAGTAATGAGAGATCAGATATTCATTCTATTTTAACATCAGTTTACTCATATCAAAAATGTTAAGAGATAATAAGTAAGGTCTCTTACATGTTTGGATGGTGACCTCTTGTGGTGTGCCTATTGGAGGACATGGAAAAAAGTTCAAAACTTACATGAATGGACTACAAGCATTATCATTGAAAGAAAGAGCCAATTCAAAACAAAAAAAACAAAACAAAGCAAAACAAAAAACACAGAGTCATTGGAAAAATGCAAGTACTCATTTTTTAGGAAGATTAAAAAAAAAGATTAGGAAAATTAAAGTGATAGAGAATTGGGCATTAGAATAGTCCATTCTACTCTTCTAATCCTCATTAGCTATCTGTTTGCACTTGAATCATATCTTTTGGTATCAGTGTCTCATCTGCAAAATAAGTGTAATTTCTTTATGAAATAAAATTTTTAAAATAATATTTAGAAAAATCTCAAATTGGTATATAAATATACTATTTAAGGCCTTCACTAAAATCCCATTTTTTACTTTAAAAATACTAGTTTTAAGAGTTCAGAATTGAGAAAGTAAATAAAATAAATATTATGTAGCATTTTGTTTTGATTTAAAACCAGAATATTTTTCTGGGAAATAATTTTTCAAATTATACTATGGAAAAATAGAAATCCCTTTAAATAGTTATTCACATAACAAATCAACAAAAAAATGAACAGTAAATTTTATCAGGATATTAGGAGAGATCCTATTTTCCAGAGCTATAGGATGTGCCCTCACAAACAGACTGTGCCCTGAGCTTGACATAACAACAATCCTTTGCATTTATTTTCTGAATGACCTTGCAGCAAAATCCAAGAATTCTTTTACACCAGCATCAGATTGTCTCTGAACTTGGACAAGCACTTGTAGAATCCATCTTCTAGTCAGTAAACCCTGGTACAAATCAAATTTGTCTTATTGCTATTACCTCTCATTTTGAGGACTATAGCTTACTGTAATGATCTCTCCACACTACCTTCCATTAAGGGCAGGTTCCAATATTATTTGACATTTTCCTCCTGACTCTCCTATTTCTAGTATGCTTTGTTCATCTCTGGCTGACATTTCTGCTCCGGTTGACAGGTCAGGTAATATTTTTTTTCCTACTGATTGATGTCAAGAACTGCAGTGAATCATACATACATTTATAGGTCAATTGGTTATATTACTTTAGTTTTTGACAATGTTTGCAATATAAACTAACTTTGGTAAGGAAATTATTTCTTTAGATACAATTTTCTTCTCATCTACATTTTTACACAGTGATCATATACTCATGGAAATTCTACCAAGCAAATAATCAGCATAGACAACAAATTTATTTGAAAAGCTTCTAGATATGGGAATAATAACATCAATAAAGGTTATGTCAGAAAATAGTTTCAATAATTCAATGAGGAATGATACAATTAATTTCTGCAAATATTTGTGATGAACTGTGACAGTTTCCTGATGGTTCCTAGTAAGCATGATCAATGAGTGTTATAACCAACTATTGGGAACTGATTTGTGTTTGTTTCCAAACCATCCAAAGAGTTGGATATTTAATTTGATGACAGGTTTTGAAATTATAACATATTATTAAATAATAAGTGGTCAATGTTTAATGTGATTGCTACATAAATATCAAAATCATTGTTTATATATTATGAGTTTGAATTGCTATAGAAATAAATCTGTAATTTTTCACTCAATGTTGTTGAAGTTACAGAAGGAAAATATATGTGTAACATAATTGGGCAAAGACTTACTGCTTAGTTAATTAAATAATTAAAATTCAAAAATTTTAAGCATAAATACTATGGACTTTTGAATTCCAAAGAAATCAATGATCCTCTTAATAAAAAAAAAAAACAAAAAAAAAAAAAAAAAAACAAAAAAAAAAAAACACTGGCATGAGAATTTAAGGCCAGATCCAGATTGGGAATGCTTAGGTTTGAGACCTGCCTCCATAACAGGCTTTTCATCCGTGTATAAACAAGAATTCAACCTCTTGGTGCCTCAATGAAATTTCTAAATGGTATAGAGAGTTTTCCTACATAAAATTGCTTACTCTATTAAATCACAATCGGAGATCTAAACAAACAAATAAATAAATAATTAGTATACTGCATTTTATGGTTCCAAAAATCTTACTGAATGCCCAATACTGTTCTAAATATGTTTGAGGTTTTCTTAATAAAAAATTGATAGAAGATAAAAAAGAAAGGTAAAAGAAGACAAAAGAAAAATACAGAAAGTAAGAGACACTAAGAGAGAAATAGACAAAAATGAAATGATAAAGAAAAAGAAAGGCAGACCCAGAGGGAAAAGCACAGATGCAGAAAAGATAAGAATAAATCAAAAAGAAAATCAAGGATAAAAACAGGAAAAGGAAGAGAAAGGGAAAAACAAAACAAAACAAAACAAAACAAACAAACAAAAAAAGAAAAAAAAAAAACAGATGTCTAAATTACCCATGGATAGAATTTATCATTTGATATCATTTAGACTGAAGTTCAAATCTGGTCTCAGGCAATTAAAAGTCTGTGATTCTGTGCAAGTCATTTAATCTCTGGTTGCTTCAATTTCATCATGTGAATAAAAATAATATCATCTACCTCACAAGGTTGTTGTGAAGATAAAATATTTTGGTAAAGCTTTGCAAACCTTCAAGTGATTTAAATGATAGTTACTATTCTTGTTTAGGAAAGAAGAAAAATAAAAAAATTAAAAAAACAAATGGAAAAGGAGAAAGTTAAATTTAAAAAAGAGAGGAAGGAAAAAAAGTGGGAAGGACAAAGAAAATAGAAGGGGACAACTAAGAGGAAGAGAAAGAAAAAGAGACAATCATAGAAAAGTAAAGAGAGAGTGGAAGGACCAAAAGATAGAAAAATAATTCCTTAATTAGATGCTAATTTTACTTTTATACACTAATACCTATTTTTGTACCTTACAGTTAATGCAAATAGAATTTAATTTAAATGTAGCTTCCTTCAGGGAAGAAGAAAGAATGATGCAATAAAACTATGATCTAGAAGCACTGACAGAATTTGAAATTAATTATGATTCTAAGGTAATGTATTAAAAAATGTATATCAACTCTTCTTATTCTCTCTCCCTATCTTTTTATCTCTCTCTGTCTCTGTGTATGTATGTGTATACATGTTTATGTGTTTGTGTGTATGTGTATATATATATATATATGTATATATATATATATATATATATATATAAAATCTCACAGATGATAAATGAATTGTACTCTGACATGCAAGGGGACAAAATAATGTGCACAGAAATGAGGATGAGGAACATATACTCAGTATTTATTTTTAAAGAACTGAGTCTGGAATGAAAACCTAAAGTTCCATATAATTAACTCATTGCTCTTGCAGTTGAACTGAATGAAATAACATAATAAAATTTAAAACCAACACATGTTTCCACCCAAAAGAGATCTACCTTTGAAACAGTTGAAGCTATTTCCTCAAGGAAAGAAGATTTTACTTTGGGCAACATCAAATTGGAATAACAAAGCCTGTCCCTTCAGTTCTAACTCTTCTCACAGAAAAAAAAACTGATTATTTAACTCTGAATATTTCACTAAGACTTTTTTGAGGAGGGAGCTATAAGTATTGAATACTTATGTTTTAGGCATTTGGATAAATATTTTCTTTTTAACAATTTCTGTCATATTTGATGCAAAATAGATGCTATTATATATATATATGTGTATATATATATATATATATATATATATATATATATATTTACAGTTAAAGAAACTGAGGCAAACAGAGATTGTCTGACTTGTCTAGGGTTGCACAGAGTATTAAGAATTCATTTGAACTCAGCTATTCCTGATTCTTTGCCGAGCATTCTATTGGACTATCAGATGCCATTTTGTTTCTCCTAATTGCCTAATATCATTTAAATTATTCAGATATTAGGTACCATGCCTCTGTTCTACTACAAGTTTTGGGAAAGTACTGGTTGAGCCTAATAAGGAGTATAAGACAGTTCTGAAAAATAAAATTAATAAAAGAAAAATTTAATACCAATAAAAGTGTTATATTTTCACACTTCTGTATGAGAATTTAAAATTCATGTGAGACATCTTTTCACAAAATGGCACTGATCTTTATTGCAACTTTACTCAACTTTACTCAAAATAGTATTGAAGATAAACCACTCCTATGTACTCTCTGCATCACTAAACCATGTTATATATGTTGAAGGAAATAATATTGCTAAATGATTTTCTATGGCCCAGGACTCCAAAATGTATTACTGAATATACTGTGAATCCAACTGTTTTACTGCACCTATGAGGTATCAGGAACAACAACAATAAACAAAACTTTTTTGAACTATGTATAATCAAATGTTTAAAATATGTTGAAGAAGTTTTCAAAATGAATCTCAAGATGTTATTTATTATATATGTCTTCTCTATTCATTTTTCCTTTTGCATTTATTGAATATATTCCTAGGATAGAGCATCATTTTTGCGAATGTTAATATATCTATCCTCACAACCTATTAAATAAAGAACTTTCAAGAAACCCTACTTTGAGAGTGAATGAAATACTGAGATGTGTGGTACTTTATCAAGATACTTATGAAATGTCTGAGGATACTATCCAGCATGATTTTTCCTCAGCGTTTTTGGAGACAGCAGTAAAATTGGCCTTTTTGATGTACTTAACATAATAAATTAGTTTAAATTTTCTGGTTATTTGTCAGCTTTTATAGTAGTGAGAAATAAAAGGTCCTATTTGAGAAAACCAAAAAGGAAAACAAGCTTGATCTAGCTTTTATTGAAGAGTATAAATCTTGTTTGATTCAAAAGTATACAGAAACTTCACGTAAAATGTATGGTCAAATGAAAAAAGCCATTGAACTGAGACAAGTATTCATACTACTCAACTGCTTATCATATTTATGATTATAAAAACTATTTCTTTGATCTTCCGGAAGTTTTGTTGGGTTTATGTCCTATCACTAATTTTTTTTTTCCTTTGAACCTTTATTTGTAGCTTTCTATTTCTGTATTTGTGTCTCCATCTTTTGTCATAGTAGCTTTTTATGGTTTGGTACTTTTTTTGCTGTTTGCTTATTTTTCTACTTTATTATTATTTTTTAAATTTTTTACATTTTATGTTGATGTTTTCTGTTTTTGGCAAAAAGATGGAAAGGACATTGCTTTAAGCTTTTTTTCTACTACTGTTTTCAGAGCTCATTTTGGAAGTTAGAAAATTTAAAATGCTTTAAATATGGGAAGATCTGTGATATAGCCACTACTCTGCTGGTTTGCATTCTGTTCCTTGCATAGGGAAAGCCCCTAATCTTTTAGTATTGAAATGGGTACTACACCTCAGATTCCCTTTTCCTTTGGGACTGAAAGTTTTGAACATTACTCCTCAGGATCCCAGTTCCCTTGGAACTTGAAACAGAACTGTTCATCAGGATAACTGATTTCTTGTGACTAAAAGTGGTAATTCTCTTCATGACTTTTGGTCTCTCTTGATGGATAGTGCTCTTCTACACCCTGAAATTATGATCCCAAAATGGGTATAGGTGATATAGCTGAAAACTATTCGGTCCTGCTTTGATTGCTGCCAAAGGGATTCTCTGTAATCATTTTCTGATAAGTTACCAGTTCCCCTGGCTATCTTTGGCTTAAAAAGCTACCAAAGTTAAAGTTGCTGATGCTTCTTTCACTACCACATAGTCCCACCACTGGTGTTTTATCCACATTTGCTTCACATCAGCCTTCAGTCTCATGTCAAAGATCCTTCATTGATGCCCTAACATGTTTTAGATTGAAAGAAAGTCTTATTATGTTGACTGCTACTGCAAAATTTGATTTGAAACACTACAATTACAATAATTAGAAGAGGAATGTTGGGAGAACTCGGCTCAGTGCTTTTTCAACACTACCTAGAAGCCTATAACAAAATGTATTATCTTAAAAAAAAAAAAAAAAAAAATATATATATATATATATATATATATATATATATATATATATATATATATTTCCTCTGACTTTTACAACCATAATACAGCCATAATCAGATTCCATCTTACTTCAAATGAATTTTTCATTATAGCCTTTGTATGTATGTTTCATTTCTGTCAGCACAATTTCCTTATTATCCTCATTTTCTTTTTTCTTTTTTTTTTTTTTTTTTTTTTTTTTTTTTGTGCTTACCATTTACACTTCCTGGATTTCCCTCTTTCTACCCTTTCTTCCATTTAAAGTTTAATTGCTTTTGGGGAAAAAAGAAAAAAAAAAAAAAAAGCTTAAGTGTTAAAAAGTCAAAAAGACCTCCTTTTAGTCTTGTTCCTAAACCTATACATGAACACACATTCTAATTCTAATTTGCTATGAATTTAGGTTCATTTTATATGCTAGCATACAATTATATATGTTGATCTTATATCATCAGTCTCTGAGTATCCTGAAAGTAGAAATTTACCTATTTTTCTTATTCCCTTAACTCCTAATACATTCTCAGTATGCAATGGATGTTCAATAGATATTTATTGGTTGATTTGGGGTTGATCTTCATGTTAAGACAGACCTAGGAAATTGGACTTTTGCTATTTATAGAGTCATATGTATGCTTAAGTTCTCTCTGCCATATTCAGAATATTTGATAACAGATTTAGAGAGTTATGTGCATAGGTTGAACACCATATTCTGTAAAGTAAAAAAAAAAAATGTCATCAGGGCAGGGACCACTTATTTATTATGATAATTTGGGCAAAGATAAAGGTGAGAGTTCCTTTGTCTAGAATTTTTTTTTTTCTTTCCCCCATGAGGCTATCTACTAGTATTGAAAGAAAAAATATTCAAAAGGGATTTAAAAGAATGGACATTTTCAAATAACCTCAGGCACTGCTGAACAATCAAATTCACACAAATAATTGATGTGCTAATTACAAATCAATCTTATCTACTCAATAAAACTCACTCCCTAAGGATATTTCTAATTATATAATTTGAAAGAATAAGCAAATGAACTTCCTTTGTCTATCTCTAATTATGGGATATATGTAAAAAGTGATAAAGTGCATTTCTTTATTTTAAAAATGTGTTTTATCTCCAGACTTTTTACTAATTTAGAATACTTTATGATAGATTTGGACAGAATAAGGTCAAATAGACTTAACTTTTTTTTTTTTTTTTTTTTTGACAAAAAAAGTCACATTCAAGGGATGTATATTTGAATATCTTATGCTAGTTTATTGGACTTTTGGGTGCCATTTTATCTACAAAGTTATATATATGTATATTATTTTAAGATATGTTATTCAAGTCTTTACTCAGTTTCTTTCAATTTTCATTTAAGAAAAATATTCACCATTTAGAACTTCAGTTTTTAATTATATTTCCTTCAAGGTAATCATACAATTGGGGTGGAGCCAAGATGGCGGAGAAGATACACGCGATCCTGTGAGCTCCCTTCTTCCCTCAATACCAATTAGTTAAATCAGCCTCAAAAGTAGCACTGGACTGATAGAAACCACAAGGACTGGAAGCACGACTTACCAGCCGAAGAGAATCTAGAGTTTCAACAGAAAAGGTCGGTTCACAGGGGAGGAAAAAAAGAGGCCAGCACAGACGGTTGGGTGGTGGCACACTGTGTGATCACACTGGGGAGGGCTCTAGGATCAGAGAAGCCACTGAGATAGAAGAATCTGGCATAGACTGTTTTCTCTTCTCTGCTTATAAAACAGCAGTTCAGAAGAGAAATCAAGCCACTTTAAAATATAAGCCAGATACTAGAACAACCCCAATCTGAAAGTGACTCAACAGATCTTGGCGCTGTGGGTGTGGCTGACTTAGGCTGTCCAGGCTTTCACCTGGGGGTAGTTAAGAGATTGAAAAGCGGGAGGAGACGGCCCAAGGTAACACATAGTGCCTTGCTCGGCTGGAGGCTGTGGAAATCAGCCCCGGAAGTCCCAGAGAAGCAGAACCTTTGAACTAGAGACTGTGGTTTCAGGGCAGACACTTCCAGTTTGAGCACAGGGGCTTTTCACGTCAGCTGCTGATATCCACGCCCCACCGGGACACATTGGCTGGGCTTTGAGTCGCCTTTACTGTTCAGTCTTAAACCTCAGGGAAGCTGCTAGAACACAGCACCCTCAAAGCACTGCAGTGCTGATCACTTCTGAGGCACGTCCAGGGAGGGGGTGGGGAACTCTCTCGCAGAGCTCTCTCTTAGCTCAGGTGCAGGAGCCACTGCACCCCTCCAGTCAGGGAGGAAGCTGGTAAATAAATAAGTAAATAATTTCGTACCCCAGGGACAGACTGCAAAAGATTTTTAAAATATGAGTAAAAAGCAAAGAAAAATGATCGACTCCTTCTACACAGAGAAAGGGCAGGTATCCAACCCTGAGGAAGTTAACAGCAGAGAGTCAGCAGATAACAACCTAAAGGGGAGTGATACCTGCCCCCCATCACATAACTCTCTCCTCGAAGAGACTATTAAAAATTAAGAGAGTTTGAGGAAAAATGGGGAAAGGAAAGAGAAGCTACGATAGAGAATAACAACGTTCTGGAATTGGAGTTGGAAAAAATAAAGAATTCACAGGAGATACAGGGAAACAAAATTAGTGAATTAGAAAAGGTAAAAAAAAAATCACAGGAAAATAGGATTTCTGAATTGGAGAAGATAAAAAAGTCTCAAGAAAATAGGATTTCTGAATTGGAAAAAGAAAATAATTCTCTAAAAAAAATTAGGGAAATGGAAAAAAATTCAATAGAATAAAATAATTCATTTAAAAATGAAATTGGGCATTTACAAAAAGAACTAAAAACTGTGAATGAAGAAAATAACTCCTTAAAATTCAGGATGGAACAAATAGAAATGAATGATTCATTGAGAACCCAAGAATCAGTCAAACAAAAAAAACAAACAAAAAAAAAAATGAAAAGCTGGAGAATAATGTCAAATACTTACTGGGAAAATAAATAGACCTGGAAAATAGATCTAGGAGAGATAATCTGCGGGTCATTGGACTTCCCGAAAACTATGACCAAAAAAAGAGGCTAGATTCTATTTTACAAGAAATCATCAAAGAGAACTGTCCAGAGATAATAGAAACAGAATGGAAAATAGACGTCGAAAGAATTCATCGAACTCCTTCTGAAATAGATCCTAAAAAAAGAACACCATGGAATATTGTGGCTAAGTTGCAGAATTACCACACAAAGGAGAAAATCTTGCAAGCAGCTAGAAAAAAACAATTTAAATACCAAGGTGCCACAATAAGGGTCACACAAGATCTGGCTGCCTCCACATTAAAAGATAGAAGGGCCTGGAACCTGATATTCCGAAAAGACAAAAGATCAAGGATTGCAACCAAGAATGAACTACCCAGCTAAGTTTAGCATCTTTTTCCATGGAAGAAGATGGTCATTCAATGAAATAGAGGAATTCTATATGTTTCTAAGAAAAAAACCAGACTTAAACAAAAAATTGAATCTACATCCATAAGACTGAAGAGAAACAGAAAAAGGTACACAGAACCCTTGAGTACTGTATCTCTGTTATGGGTATATAGAAAGTATGCATGGACAATTTGATTTTACTGATATAAAAAGGGGGGGTAGTAAAGGGAAGGGGGTAGTATCAGAAAAAGGGGAAGGAGTGATAAAAAGAGGGAAACTACATCCCAGGAAGAGGCATAGAAAATACACCATATCTGAGGAATTTAGAGAGGGGGAGAAACATTGAGTGAATCTTACCCTCATCAGAAGAGGCTCAAAGAGTAAATAATTGACATATTTGTTTGTCAGAGAATTCTCTCTCACCTCATTAAAAGGGGGGAGAGGAAAAGGGAAAAGGAAAAGGAGAATAAGGGAAGGGACTTGGAGGGAGGGGGGAGGGATACTAAAAAAAGGGAGGGCTGCGCGTCACAAGTGGGGTTAAATATCGGGGAAGGAGTTCAGGGGGGTCAAGGGAAAAAACATAATCTGGTGATCATATGATGGCAGGAAATACAGAATTAGTAATTTTAACTGTAAATGTGAATGGGATGAACGCTCCCATCAAATGGAGACGGATAGCAGACTGGATCAAAAATCAGAACCCTACAATATGTTGTTTACAGGAAACACACTTAAAGCAGGGAGATACATACAGAGTAAAGATAAAAGGTCGGAGCAAAATCTATTATGCTTCAAGTAAAGCCAAAAAAGCAGGGGTTGCCATCCTTATCTCACATCAAGCAAAAGCAGAAGTTGAGCTAATTAAGAGATAAGGAAGGAAACTATAACCTGCTGAAAGGTAGTATAAATAATGAAGCCATATCAATACTAAACATATATGCACCAAGTGGTATAGCATCTAACTTTCTAAAGGAAAAGTTAAGAGAATTGCAAGAAGAAATAGACAGTAAAACTATAATAGTGGGAGATCTCAACCTTGCACTCTCAGATTTAGACAAATCAAACCACAAAACAAACAAGAAAGAAATTAAAAAGGTAAAGAGAACATGAGAAAAACTAGGTATGATAAACCTTTGGAGAAAACTGAATGGCAATAGAAAGGAATATACTTTCTTCTCAGCAGTTCATGGATCCTATACAAAAATTGACCATATATTAGGACATAAAGATCTCAAAATTAAATGTAGGAAGGCAGAAATAATAAATGCCTTCTTCTCAGATCACAATGCAATAAAAGCTACATTCAGTAAGAAGTTAGGGGTAAATAGACCAAAAACTAATTGGAAACTGAATAATCTCATCTTAAAGAATGACTGGGTGAAACAGCAAATTAGAGAAGCAATTAATAATTTCACCCAAGATAATGACAATGATGAGACATCATACCAAAATCTTTGGGATGCAGCTAAAGCAGTAATAAGGGGAAATTTTATATCTTTAGAGGCTTATTTGAAGAAAATAGAGAAAGAGAAGATTAACAAATTGGGCCTGCAACTTAAAAAGCTAGAAAAAGACCAAATTAAAAACCCCCAACCAAAAATTAAACTTAAAATACAAAAATTAAAAGGAGAAATGAATAATATTGAAAGTAAAAAAAAAAAAAAACTATTGAATTAATAAATAAAACCAAGAGTTGGTTTTATGAAAAAGCCAATAAAATAGATAAACCTTTGGTAAATCTGATCAGAAAAAAGAAAGAGGAAAATCAAATCGTTAGTCTTATAAAAGAAAAGGGGGATCTTTCCACCAATGAAGAGGAAATGAGAGAAATAATAAGGAGTTACTTTGCCCAACTTTATGCCAATAAATTTGATAACTTAAGTGAAATGGATGACTTCCTCCAAAAATATAGGCTGCCTAGATTAACAGAGGAGGAGATAAATTGCTTAAATAGTCCCATTTCAGAAAAAGAAATAGAACAAGCTATTAATCAACTCCCCAGGAAAAAATCCCCAGGACCAGATGGATTTACATGTGAATTCTACCAAACATTTAAAGAACAATTATCCCCAATGCTATATAAACTATTTGAAAAAATAGGGGATGAAGGAGTCCTACCAAACTCCTTTTATGACACAGACATGGTACTGATACCTAAACCAGGTCGATCGAAAACTGAGAAAGAAAATTATAGACCAATTTCCTTAATGAATATTGATGCTAAAATCTTAAATAAGATATTAGCAAAAAGACTTCAGAAAATCATCCCCAGGATAATACACTATGATCAAATAGGATTTATACCAGGAATGCAGGGCTGGTTTAATATTAGGAAAACTATTAGTATAATTGACCATATTAATAATCAAATTAATAAAAGCCATATGATCATCTCAATAGAAACACTATAACAATGAGAAAGTAACAAATTAAGCAGAAAAAATAATTAGATTCTTCTGCTAGGCATCAACTCACACACTCACACTCAAACACACACTCTCTCTCTCTCTCTCTCTCTCTCTGAGTTTTATTTAGTGTAGCTTAAATAAGAAAATAATGACCATTGTTACTTTCTCATTGTTATAGTGTATATCAAATACCCTTTAGATTTTCTAAATGAATTTTCAATATGGATTAGTTAACACTGCTTCTAGTAAGTATTACATCTCAT
Source organism: Sminthopsis crassicaudata (assembly GCF_048593235.1). Classification (NCBI taxonomy): domain Eukaryota; kingdom Metazoa; phylum Chordata; class Mammalia; order Dasyuromorphia; family Dasyuridae; genus Sminthopsis; species Sminthopsis crassicaudata. The sequence goes on from NC_133622.1 coordinate 48,480,044, forward strand.
ATTAAGAAAAGGGCTGCATTTTGTTAGCTTTTTTTCTAATCTCAAATATAAATTCTGGAAATTGAAAGTAGATTTGAGAAAAAGGACAAATCTAAGACATAGTCAAATTCTCAAAATAAATAGCTAGAACAGTGGTTTGATATATTCACATTTCTAGTGGTTGTGAAATACTGGGAGATCCCTGATCATAGGGCTGAATAACAGCTAATGATTACTAAATTACCTGATATGAAGAGAGGTTGATGGCTTCTAAAATTATTTATTAAGAAAAACAATGGGGACTTTTCAGAAACCATCCCTTTTTTTCCCTTATATTTTACTATAGACTTCGTTTGGCTTTTCATGCTTTCATGGCTATTTTAGCAGAGAGACAAATGCTTTTAAAGATTGAGTTAAAGAAGTTAGGCAATTTTTCAGTATTATTTTATCTTTGAAAAAAATCTTTCCTGTTTTGATACTAATATCCTGAGGAAAGCTGTCTTCAAAATGCAAATTGCGTTGAAGAAGAACATTTTATCCAAAATGTGTGAGTAATTGGCAATTAGGTTTCTTTTAGATTTTGGCATAAAACTATTGTAACCATGGATTGATAAACTTTTAAAAACAAAATCATATCAAGGATCTTATTGGAGTAAAGTTGATTATGATGGAAAGTAATAATTAGTTCACAGCAGGGGAGGGACAGAAAATTGTATCCCAAATAAAACTAAATCTTCATGATTGATACTTGATTATACTACATTAAAACCTTGGATTAACTCTAAAATATCTCAGGAGATTTCAGAAACTTCAGGTAAAATCCATGTTCCAGAAACCCACAATAATTTCATTGAAAATTCACCTTTAAGGACATATTTAGAGCATTTTAATTGTACCAGTATTCAATGGAAATTCCAAATGGACACATCTTGTTTAGAACATTATAAGACACTCTGAAGTTGAAAGAAAGTGTAATAATAGAAGGGAATAGAAGAGTCCCATAAAGCAGAAAGCATTGTACTTTAAATAGTGACTTAGATGGTTGTAAAACTAATATTTGAAGAAGTCATATCTGTCAGAACTTGTACAAACTGAGGTTTCTAGGTGCCTTAGAAATTCATAAAGGAAAATAAAAGCTAGAGTATTATGGGAACTTATCCCATGGACTGCTAATCTTATTGTCCCTTTTAATTCTCAATCTGTGATCCTAAAATGAATTTGATGAGAATTTTTATAGCCTTGAAGCCTGAATGGATCATATCTATTACAACAATGGCATATACAACACTACTACAACCAATTTTATAATTTGGCGTCTATAAATTTGAAATGCAATATGAAAATTTTTGTTGTGTCATGTTAAAAAAAAAGTATTGTGGAAAAGGAGCAGTCAGTGCTTCAGTAGTATCTATGTTCCTGAGAGAGTTACTTTCAAGGAAAATCTTCTGTCTTTGAAGGAAATACAGAAACTATTAGCAGGTACACACACACACACACACACACACACACACACACACACACACATTCAAATCTCAATTTTTCTTAAGAATAAAAATACAACCCAAAGAGATCATGAAAAAGAGAAAATAACCCACACATGCAAAAATGTTTGTAAGATCCTTTTTTTGTAGTAGCAAGGAACTGAAAACTGAATAGATGCCCATTATTTGGAAAATGACTTAATAAGTTATTATATATGAATGTAAGAGAACAGTATTGTTCTATAAGAAACAATTAGCAGGGGTAGCTACTTGGCACAGTGGATAGAGCACTGGTCCTGAAGTCAGAAGGACTTGAGTTCATATCTGTTATCAGATACTTAATACTTTTTAGCTATGGGAGCATGTGCAAGTCATTTAACCCCTATTATATAATTTGGGGGAAGCTAGATGGCACAGTGGATAAAGCACTGGCCTTGGATTCAGAAGAACTTGAGTTAATATTCAGCTCAGACACTTAATAATTATGAATAAGTCACTTAACAACAAATGCCCCCACACACACATGCAAAGGAAAAAAAAAATGAGCAAGATGATTTCAGAGAGTCCTGAAGAGATTTGCATGAGCTGATGTTAACTTAAATGAGCAAAAGGAGGAGATCATTATACATGACAACAAGAAGATTATATTATGATCAACTGTGATAGATGTTTTTTTTTTTCCAAAAGTTATGTGATTTAGTCATCTGATTTTTCTTTTGCAACATGATAAATCTGGAAATATGTAGAGAAATTGCACATGTTTAATCTATATTGGATTCTGTGTTGATTAGAAGAGAAAAGAAAGAGGAAGAGAACTCTGAGAACACAAGTTAATGCAAGAGTGAATGTAGAAAAATATTTTTCATGTATTTTAAAAAATAAACAAGCTATTATTATTTAAAAAAATAATAAAAAATACAAGAAATCTAGAAATCACTGTATCATTTTGGCTCGGTTATAGATAATAATTATATGAGAGTTGACCAGATTTTTTTTTTTAAATAATTCATTGCAAGCCATCAATGCTATTTACTCAGGAAAAAGAGACCCATATGGACAAACTCATGTTTCCAATCTTTTTGATTTCCTGTGATAGGGTATTTTCTCCATGATGCAGTAGTTGTTTTAAAGTAATTGCTGAGAAGAAAAAAAAAATCATTACCTGATTGTCCACTTCTGCTTTTATGAGTCTCTTCAAAATTAGCTGGGTGTAGACCCTTGGATAATCTATATAAAAAATGTTTTTAGGAGAAATCTCAAAATCTTTACAGCTGGCTAGGGTTTCCTAGGCTTTTTTTTTTTCCCCAATGACATATGTCCGTACAAATACTAGGGTAAATATATTCACTGTATAAGATAAGTAACCATGTATAAAGATAGAAGAATCCTGAAATGAGGACTGTATAGTAAGTAGGGTATATGAACTAAAAACCAACTTAATAAACAATGCCTTTCATTATCTTATTTGATTTCATGTGAATTTATGCAAAGTAGAACTCTGGCTATATTTCCAACTTTAAATTCAAGCAGAAAATTGAAGCAATTATCTAGACAATTCAGATTTCCCACCTCCCCACCCCCCCAGATGATTAGAGAAGAGAGCATAGCTTTTAAGATCTGTATTATCTAATTACTTTAATTGTCTCAATTCTCTGCTATCATTTGGCTAGGGATACATGTTTTTAGAGCTTACTTTTATATTCAAAAGTGTGTGTGTGTGTGTGTGTGTGTGTGTGTGTGTGTGTGTGTTTTCTTAAGTTGGTTGAAATTATATTAGAAAAACTCAGCCATGACAAAAGGACCACTGATAACAAGAAAAAGGGTCATCTAAAATTTAGGAAATTGCCTCAGCACTTTTGTGAGATTAAAATTTAAATTTAAATATACACACATAATACAATCTTATTTCCTCAACTGTATTTTAACATATTGTTCTAATAGCTCCATTTTATTAAATTCAGTTCTATATCCATAGCTTTGTCATTCATGAAAGCATTTTGTCATTGTGGATATGAGGTAATACAGTCTTAATAATATATTATATTCAACATACTTTTATAAATCACATATTAAATGTCCCAAGCTCTTATGTAAAAGTCATCTATTATCATCAGATAAAACTATAGGTCGGATGCTGTAATTCATAAATGAAAATTTCCTTAAGCACCTCCTATTAATTAAAAAAGTGTTTTTAAAAGTGTAGTTTCCTTTTTTGTAAGTTGATGTAAGCTTCTTAGAACCATTAGAAAGTAATTATTTGTTAGTCCTATCTCATCAAAAGCATTAAGAGATTAAAAATTGAGAACATGTTTATTGAATAGAAAGTACATTGCCTAGCAGTAAACTTGGGTGTTAGGATTGTATGTCTTCTTAAACAAGCAGCTTAAATCTTATTTAAGCTAAGAATGAGCAATTGAGGGAATATGAGAGAGTTGATGCCACTTTCACCATTAAAGAAGGAAAACAGTGTCTGGTAAGAGTGCTAATTAGCAAACTAATGCCTTTATACACTAAGTATATAACACATTTTCAATTACTTGAAAATGACTTTGGGTAAACTACATTTTATTTCTCAAGTCTAATTGTTTCTATGGCAGTGCTGGACTAGCTATATGTAGAGTGTGGCTACGTAGTCAAATATAAGAAGTATTTATTTTCAACATTCAGAGTTTGCATTCAGAGAATAAAAAGCAAATGAAATAACTCAATGATTTGGGTTGGATATACTTGTTTTGTGTGCAAATTAATGTACAGCAAGGCAAATCAGCTGTTAATTCTCCTTCTGTCAAGTGGCATTTTAAATGAGCTTGAAATAAATCCATAAAATGAAGGTGGATTAAACATCAGAACCTACAATATTATCTAATTTACAATGAACAAAATCATCATGAAATCACTAGAGCTATGATGGAATTTATTTTCCATATTAAAAAGGTTCCTTTCACATATAGTTTTGTGTGAGACATCACAATTTTAATAGAATTCTTGCAAATAGTAGAAAATAAATTTTAGGGGAAAAATACACATCTAAGCAAAAACTAAAATCTTGTTTGCCCAGGGTATTTAACTGTGGCACATGGTCTTTTGACAAAGTGAATCTTATAGAAGTCATCACTAATCTTCAATCATTCTGAGAAAAATTAAATTTACTTCTCATGGAAAGGAAGTTAACTTATAATATTCTTTCTTTTACATTAATATTGAATGTGCACTAGACTATTTTTGCAATAAAATATTTAATCTACTTAAAAAGCTTTTGTTTCTCATGATAAATTTGTCTAGGACAAGCATACTTTTTGTTTTGCAATAGATTTGTTCCTGAGCTAGAGAATAAATGATATTTTTAAATTGATTCATTTTTGAATGAAGTAAAGTAACTGATATTGAGGATGGCTGTAGTTAATCCTTAAAAACAAATAAACATACAAATAAAAACACCGTTTTTAGCTACCTGATTGTTTTTATTTTAAGTTTGGACTTTTGCATACCCGAAATTAATGTAAGACCAAGAAATGCTAATATCTTAAAATAAATAAATAAACAAATTTTTCCTGGAAGAGAGAACTCTTGATTTGGAACCTCCATCTAACACACCCTCTTCCAGTGAAATCAACAAATTTAATTAGAACTTATCATTTTACAAATTTGCCAGGAAAATTAAGAGGTTAAGTAATTATTCAGTCAGTACATATTAGAAACAGGACCTGAAACCAGGACTTTCTGACTCTTAAGCTAGCCATCTATATTTTATGTCATGCTGTTTCTCATGATAAAGTATACTCAGTAAAAATGGATATGTTCAATGAAAATAGATATTAAGAAAACAAAATAATAAATTTTTTCATAGTTTTCTCCCAGGGAACATAAACTACATTTTCAATTTTCTTATCTCTTCAAGTATCCCAAGGAGAAAAAGTAAAAGACATAAGTAGTTCCATTTTTTATTGTGAAAGTAACACAGAGTGACTTAACCAAAACTAAAATATTTCCTGCATTAAACTACCTACTTACATTATTTTTTTTAGTTGCCACATGTATTTCTCTTTCAGAAGCAGTCTACCATGATAATAAAGACCTGAGAATATATGCTATTTAAACAGGACTGAACTCACAAATGGGTTTGACCTAAGTGTTTCTCTCAATTATTTTAGAATAATTTTCATATTTTAAAAAGCATACTAAATTCAGTAAAATATTTTTTTTCAGTGATTACTATGCTCTAGGCACTGTGCTAAACAATGGGAATATAAGTAGGAAGAAAAGAAATCCCTGTGTCCAAAGTAATTTATATTTGTTAAATGAAGGTACGCAAACGCACAAACATACACACACACACACACAAACACACACACACAATATATATATATATATATATATATATATACATACATATATACATATATATATACATATACACACATATATAAATATACTTCTATACATCAATATATATGCATATATTTATATATATTTAAATATTTACCAATTACAAACATATTTATTTTTAATTTGAATTCCAAATTATTTTCTTCCCTCCAGCCCTTTCTTAATCCCCTGAGAAGGCAAACCACATGATGATAATTATACATTTGAAAATGCAAAATATCTTTTCCATATTAGCCATGTTGTAAAGGAAAACAAATGAAAATAAAATCCAAGAAAACTAAAGAGGAAAAAAATATGCTTCAATCTGTCCTCAAAATTCATCAGTTCTTTCTCTGGAGGTATATAGCATTTTTTTTTGTTTGTTTGTTTGTTTTTTCATCAGGTGGCATTCATTATCCAGCCTAGTATTTCCCTCTTCTTGTATTCTTTGTTCCAGTCAAATTGTTCTATTAGTTGTTAATGGGTTTCCCTTTCTTGCTTGTCTAAAAATAGACTGCATTCTATATGTCTCACCCCATTTCTTTAAATTCTTATTTACTTCTAAGTAGAAATTGAGTTGATTCCCCCTACCTGGGATATTTCCTGATTGTCCAAGATACTGACATCCACTTCTTTTAGATATTACTTTGTACTATCTTGCACAATTCAACTTTTGGTATTACTTATCTGTCCAAATGTAATATTATCCAGTAGAAAATGTATTCCTTGAGGACAAGAACAGTTTTCCTTAACTCTTGTTTATCTATGTACACTTAGTATTTGTTGCTCTTAGCACAAAGTAAGTGCTTTGTCAGATTTTAACTGAACTAGACTAGACTAGATTGTTAAAAGAAGCATAATTATGCAATCAAGGGGACAAGGGCCTTTGAAAATTATTAACAGATTAATTGGAATATAAATTGTTTGAGGGAAATGATAAGAAAGATAGGCTTTAAGCAGCCTATGAAGGACCTCATCTGCCAACAGCATGAGTTTTGTCTTTATTTAATAGATACAGTGGAATCACTGATGGGTTTTGTGTAGAGAATTATAGGCAGCAATGAGCCCTTAAGAAGGTAAGTGTTCTAATCCCTTTAATATGATTTTTTATAATTTTTATAATTGATAATTCTTTAAATTTTTATCATGACTTTCGGTTATTTTATTAATTTGTTTATCTCTCCTCAAACTATTTTCTAGGTCAGTTATTTTTCCAATATGAATTTTCATATTTTTTCTATTTTCCCCAAGAACATTTAAATTACATAAATAATAAAAATATTAAATTATAAAATAAATTTAATTAATGGCTAGATGCAAAAAAAATGCCATTATTAATCCTTCTGTATGTGTGTGTTAGGTTCTGTGCTATTTAATATTTCAATCAGTGACTTAGATAAAGGTGCAAATATCATAGTCATACAATTAAAAGATGACACAATTATCTGGAAAAGGCACTATACTCAATTATAGATGCAGGATTCATAATGGTGTTGAGAGATTGTTTCACCTTACCAATTATAACCAAAATATTAATAGAGATTAATGTAAATTATATGACTTGGTTTAAAAAGTCACAAACATTCAATGTGGGCTAGACATCAAGGCATATGAATCTGACTTAGGAATTTTACAATGTCACATGCTCAATGAGTCAGTAGCATACATAGTATAATATTTTTAAAAGATAAGCAATTTTAAGAGTTTTAGAGACATAAAATCCTGGACAAGGAAGATTTAGTTATTTTCTGCTGTAATGAAACTATTTTATCATTTCAATAAACCCATATTTTAAGTTAGAATATTCAATTAATGGTATAGAAAACACAGAGCCTTATTTGACTAATACTATTTCCTTGCTTGGACAAGTAACAAAAACTAGCATTTATTAAGCACCTTCTGTAATGCAGGCATTATGGCAATGACATATATTGTTAACAATGATCATGCTCAGTATATCTTACTTAGTAAGAACTAATAAAGAATCATTAAATTTAATTAAATTTATCTGATATACTTTTACTGGATTTGAAATGTCATAATCCAATTTGGCTATTCCCATATTACCATGCACTTGGCAGAGAGCACTGTAATTGATAATTGCTGTAAATTAAATCACTAGAACTTGAGAACTGTCTGTAAATAAGAGGTACTTGATGCTTGAAAGTGGAATATTTAATATTTTCAAATGGTACTGCTTTAAAAAAATTCTTTATATTATCTGAACAATTTAACTTGATAGTCCCTTTAAAAGAAATCTAGGGTTCCTAAGTGTTTCCTTTTAAAAATATATGATCATCATCTATAATCAGCAAACTAAAAGTATTTCATAATGAATATTAAAACAATAGCTTTGCTTTATTTTGAACACTATTTTAACTATAGAAGTCTTTATCTCTGTCTCTAGGTTTAATGACATAATCTTTGATTCTAAAGTACAATTTTCTATCACTATATATATATATATATATGTGTGTGTGTGTGTGTGTGTGTGTGTGTGTGTGTGTGTGTGTGTGCGTGTGCGTGTGTGTGTGTATGCCTTACTACAGAATTGCTATAATTTTTGAGGTTACAGTTATGAATTGGGAGCATCAACATTAACTTTATCTGATAGATATTCTCTTTAGAAATTGAATTCCAGGTCAAGATATAAAGTAGCAAAAAAATATTGTGAGCTTCATCCTTCTTTCCTAACTCCTCAAAATCCTTCTGACAATTCTACAAATTGTATTTGACTATTCCTAATGGATGAATCTAATTAAAAATAATCAGAATCATATTTCCAAATCAGATCAACATAGAGAGAAAGAAAGGTCAGCAAGTTGTGGTAATAATAAGAGGGGAGGCTGCTTCCAGCTAACTCCAGAACTGGAAAATATTATGTCCAAGGACAAGAGGTCAACAATCCATTATAGAGGAGGCTAAATGTATGCACAGTACTAGTGGTAATTGGAAGCACTTTTGCTATTTAATTTGAGAACCTCAGATTTTGGGAACAATGAAATAAAAAATATGTAACTAGAGGTGCTTTTCTAGAATGAGGAGGTTATGTACTAGGACATTCCAAAGTAAACAGAACAATGTGACTTGGATTCCAGGAAGAGAGTGGGGTCTACATGTCAACACATATTGAAATCTATTTTGAAAAAGTCAAGGTAAGATTCCTACCTCAAAATACAATCTACATTTGCATCACTCTAAAACAGCAAGGCTTTATGGCTGGCCGATAGTCCATCTATCATCAATCTAGCAATATTCTAAACTGGGTTAATTGACAGATATATTGCTCAGTCCCAAATTCACTTTAGGAACTTTTGAAGACCAAACTGAAGGGACAAACATCAAATCTTATCCTAGATAAAGCCACTTTGAGAGCTTTAAAAGCCTTCAATTTCTCACTGGGAGTGGTTTCTAAGATGTTGAAATAATATGATACCCAATACTTCAATAAATCAATGGCAAAATGAGTCCATACATTTCACCCAGAGGTATGTAGTAGTACCTGACCTTAACAAACTCCAAAATCAGGAAGTAAACTAAAAGAACAAACAAGTAAAATTGATCTGAAAAAAAATTAAAATAAGAAAAACCCATCATGATAACATGCAAACTTAAGAAAGAAACAAATGATAATTATATTTAAAATATTTACAAACAAAGCCTCAAATAAAAATGAAGTTTTATCAAATATTCAACCACAATTCATAGAAAAAATAATCAAAATTTTGTTGTTGTTGTTATTTTTAAGGAAAACATGTTTTTTTTTCTTTTTTATGTATCAATACTTTTTGTTTTGTTTATATTTATAATAAATTTTTACTTTTGCAAATACATGCAAAGAAAGTTTTCAAAATTCATTTTTGCAGAACTTTGTGTTGCAAATTTTCTCTCTCTTATCCACCTTCTCTAGACATCAAGCAACCAATATAGGTTAAACAAGTGCAATTTGGACTTCCAGAGGTAGAGCCAAGAGGGTGGAGACAACTCATATTTCTCTCTGACCTTCTCTACAACCCTCACACTAATTACAAAATCCAGCCTCTAAATTGGCTCTGGATGGGCAGAACCCACAAATATTGGGAGTGTAACAAATTATCAGCAGAAGATAGTTTTGAAGATCACCAGAAAAAGTCTGTTTCAATTGGAAACAGGAGGGAGACAGGTAAGCACAAGCATCTGAGTACAAATGCTAGCTAAGACAGTGCAGAGTCCTGGGGTGGTGCAGCCCTCCAGGGCAGTGTGGACTCTGCCTGGCTAAGAATCTATGGGGATAAATCTACAGGAATCTACAGCAGTGTTGGCCACCCTGCCCTGGTTACAAGCCAATAGATCATCAGAGAAGTTATAAAACATCCAACACAAACACAAAAGATCAATACTGAACCCTAAAACACCAGAATCTTATGGGACCTAGCCATGCCCATCCAGCACCAGGAGTGATGTGGCACTAATGCAGCACAGCTGTGGCCCATTGAAAAACCTCCCCCGCCTTAAAGGCAGGTTGTAACTTTTTTATTTTTTTTAAATGAGTAAAAAGGTAAAGGGGACTCTGGATAATAGACAGCTTTTATGGTGAAAGAGAAGAACAGATTTCAAACCCTGAGTAAAATAAAGACATATTGTCTCCAAATGAAGCTCCAAAAAGTTATATAACCTGCTCACCATCACACAAGGATCTCCTAGAAGAAATTAAAAGGGCTTTTAAAAGAGAGCTAGAGGAAAAATGGGGAAAGGAAATGGAAAATTAGCAAGAGAGTTGGAAAAGGCATATAACTCATTGAAATATATATTGGATTAAATGAAAAAGAAAGCAACTCCTAGAAAAACAGGTCTAATTAAAAGAGATAAGAAGGGACACTATATATTGCTAAAGGGTAACACAGATAATGAAGCAATATCAATATTAAACATATGTCCCAAGTGGTGTAGCATCTAAATCGCTAAAGAAGTTAAGAGAATTGTAAGAAGAAATAAACAACAAAACTATAATACTGCAAGATCTCAAACTCATTCTCTCAGAACTAGGCAAATCAAACCACAAAATAAATAAGAAAAGTTAAAGAGGTAAATTGAATATTAGAAAAACTAGATATGAGACATGTTTGGAGAAATTTGAATGGAAATAGAAAGGATTACACTTTCTTCGCAGCAATTCATGGAACCTATACAAAAATTGACCATGTATTAGGACATAAGGACCTCAAAATCAAATGGAGAAAGGCAGAAATAGTAAATGTATTTTTTCAGACAGTGCAATAAAATTACATTCAATAAAGAGCCAAAGGAAAATAGACCAAAAAGAAATTGGAAACTACATCTTATCCTAAAGAATGAATGGATGAAACTCACTTCCAGTTGATCAATGATGGACAGAGGTAGCTACACCCAGAGAAGAAACACTGGGAAGTGAATGTAAATTGTTAGCACTAATATCTGTCTGCCCAGGTTGCATGTACCTTCGGATTCTAATGTTTATTGTGTAACAAGAAAATGATATTCACACACATGTATTGTACCTAGACTATATTGTAACACATGTAAAATGTATGGGATTGCCTGTCATCGGGGGGAGGGAATAGAGGGAGGGGGGGGTAATTTGGAAAAATGAATACAAGGGATAATATTATAAAAAATATATATATAATAAAAAAATTAAAAAAAATTACTTAAAAAAAATAGAATCATTGTATACAGTATTTGAATTTTGATATTTTAGATTGATGTTCACATATCTTGCACATTTTCCTATTAAAGTATCAAATGTAGTCAAAAAAAAAAAAAAGAATGAATGGATGAAACAACAAATCGTAGACACAATCAATAATTTCATCCAAGAGAATGAAAATAATGAGGCAACATACCAAAATTTGTGGGATGCAGCCAAAGCAGTAATAAAGGGATATTTTATATCTCTATATGCTTACTTGCATGAAGTAGAGAAAGTGAAGATCTATAAATTGGGCTTGGAACTAAAAAACCTTGAAAAAGAACAAGTTAAAAAACCCCAATCAAATACCAAACTTGAAATTCTAAAAATAAAAGAAGAGATCAATAAAATTGTAAGTTAAAAAAAAAACTATTAATAATTAATAATAATGATAAATTAATTATTACTAATAACAATTAATAAATCATTAGCATATTTTATATATAATATATTATAATACAATAAATTATATTAATAACAATATAATTTAATAAGTAAACAATGCTAATTTTGTATAATTTAATAATAATTATATAGTGAATAAATTAATAAATAATCATTTAATGAATAAGACTAGGCGTTGGTTTTATGAAAAAAACAACAACAAAATATATAAACCTTTAGTTAATTTGATTGGAAAAAAGAAAGAGGAAAATCAAATTGTTAGTCTCAAAAGATCATTATACATAGCAACAACAAAACTATATGAGATCAATTCTGATAGATGAGGCTCTCTTCAACATTGAGATGAATCAAACCAATTTCACTTGTGCACTGAAGAAGAGAGCCATCTACACCCAGAGAGAGAACCAGGGGAACAGGGTGTGAAATACAACACAGAATTCTCCCTTTCTCTGTTGATATTTGCTTGCATTTTGTTTTTCCCCATTTTTCTTTTTCTTCCTTCTTGATCTGATTTTTTTCTTGTGTAACAAGATAATTGTATAAACATGTATACATATATTGAATCTAATTTGTATTTCAATATATTTAACATGTATTGGATTACCTGCCAGCTAGAATAGACGGTAGCAGAAAGGAGGGGATAATTTGGAACAAAAGATCATGAAAGTATCAGTGTTGGAAAAATTACCCTTGCATTTGCTTTGTAAATAAAAAAATACTTTAATTAAAAAAAAAAATATATATATATATATATATATATATATATAAGTCAAAAACAACAACAACAACAACAACAACAACAACAACAACAACAACAAGCAAGCAAATAGCAACAACAACAAAGGTGAAAATACTATATTGTAATCCACATTCAGTTCCCACAGTCCTCTCTCCATCACAAGAACATCCAAATTGGTTTACATCTGCTCACTGGTGAAAAGAGCCAAGTCTATTAGACTTGACCATCACATAATCTTGCTATTGATGTATACAGTTTTCTCTTGGTTATACTCATCTCTATAATCTCTTGCTGATCAGTAGTCTGACATCCCTACTGTTTTTTCAGATATCACCAGTGTCTACTTTTGGTGTTACCATGAAACACCATGCTCTCTGACTGATCACCACTCTGGTATCACAGCTCTCTTCTGCTGAACTCTTAAATTGTTTTGAGCTGGAAAATTGCTTAATTCAACTTTTTATTGTCTCAGACATTCCAAAATTCACCATAAAATATGATTATGAAAATTGAATAGTTCTTTTCAATCTTGGTCTGGAATCAACCAGATGAAAGATTCCATAAAACTCTACCATCTTGGCTCCACCCATTCCCCATCCTTTTTCAAAATGTTTTTACACTTTTATTTTGTTTTCATTTTGTAGAAATAAAGGGTGAAAATAATTGCTTCTATGGGTATGTGTTGTGGAAAATATCACAGTAAGACATTTATCAGTTGCATGTTAGGAAAAGATTTCAAACAAAAATATAATTAATGACATTTGTGATAATCATTTTATCAGAGGTATATAAAGCAGCCTATAGTGTTAAATGCAATAAAAGAATATGACATTCTCCAAGTTGAGATTGACTAAAAAACTCCTTTTTTCTGGCTTCTATTTAAACAAGAAATTCTTCTATTTTAATTCTGACAAGTTATCATTCCACCTTTGCAGAAAGATTTCCAGAGATGGGGATCCTACCCAAAAAGGATTTCTTCACTCTTTTAGATAGCTCATTTGTTAGAAAAGGTTTCCTTAAATCAGGCCAGTCACTGCTTCTTTGTAATTTCTATCCTAAGGGGTCAAATCTATGCATTCTACCTTTTTAACCTCACAATCCTTCAAATACTTGAAGGCATTGATTGTGGTCCAAATCTCTTTTCTCAAAGCTAAATATACACAGTTGCTTCAACTGACCTTCCTATAATATGGCCTTGGGCCTTATCAGCATCCTTCTTTTTGTCTTGTAGATATATTTCAGGTCATCAAAAGTCTTCATAAGATATGGTACCCAGAGAAGACTACTTTGGATTTTTCACTTTTCTCCATTTTCTCATTCTGGAAATCATAGGTCTTTAAGATAGCACTAGAGGAAGATTCTGGGAAGATAGAGGAATAGTTTGGTAAATTTCAAGGTTTTCTGATTTCACCTACAAATAGAACACATTTTTGCCTCAGAATTAACATAGACTGGTGAAAAAGCAAGAAAACTTGGGTCACTTTGGGGGTCCTCCTGATACAACTAACAAGATCTGAAGAAAGATCTAGGGCTGGGATTAACCTGCCTAAAGGGCAAATACTTCTGGGCTATCTACTAAGAATCATCCATAGGGGACCCCTCCGGGCTATCTGGCTGTGACTGGAGCCTCAGCAGGCACCAATGAGACTTTCACCTATTGGGACTGTTTTAGAGTAAGGATTTGAGTCCAGGAAGACAGGCATTGGTGAGGAGGAGGGCTTATAGCTCTGCAAGCCTACAGACTACAGGAATGGGTTCAATAGGCAATATTACATATATGCCATAAAGGGTATAGCACCCTCCAAAATTTACAAATAAATAAAGGGGGAGAGATGGGCAGATGTAGAAGCAAAAGGTGAGAAAAAAGACAAGGGAGGGATTCTTGGGTGGGGGTAGGTGATAAGGCAAATTAGGAGCAGAATTTAATAAAAGGGTCAGCAGACATAGGTGTGTGTGTGTGTGTGTGTGTGTGTGTGTATCTACATATGTATAAATAATTATGTCTTCACTGTAATTTGCTTGGGAGTGGTGGTGGGATGAAAGGGGAAAAGAGAATAAAATAAAAAGGTGAACAGCAGAAGGCAAAAGAACAATTTACAAGGAAGTAAAGAAAAGATAGACATTCATGAATATAATTTCTTCTACTAATATATGTACTTTATTGATCAGGTTATTTATTATCCTATTTTGAACCCTTCCAGATGTTTTCTAGGCACATGGCAATGTTATGTTTCTTTCTTTCTTTCTTTCTTTCTTTCTTTCTTTCTTTCTTTCTTTCTTTCTTTCTTTCTTTCTTTCTTTCTTTCTTTCTTTCTTTTTTTGGATTTATTTTATTTTGTATTCTGTTTCTATTTTCTTACTCTATTTTTTCAAATAAAATATATATACATATTTTAAAAGATAGCACTAAGACTTTTAGATATTGTAGCAAATAATGACCCATTTTTAAAGTTTTGTAATTATTTTTGATGCATCCTTGACCTAACTATCAAAAGTGTATCCATCTAAAGTACATTTTTGCCAGTATGTCCAAATATTAGATCTCATCATCACTTGTAATTTTCCCACTTCTAAATTTTAATTGAAACTTTTTATTTTGAAAACATAAGCATAGATAATTTTTCAGCATTCACCCTTGTAAAACCTGGTGTTCCTCTTTTCCTTCCTTACCCCAACTCCCTTCCCTAAATGGCAAATAATTCAATAGATGTTAAAATATGCAATTCTTCTGTGTGTATTTCCACAATTATCATGCATGGTACACAAGAAAAGTCAGGTCAAAAAGGAAGAACATGGGAAAGAAAACAAAATGCAAGCAAACAACAACAAAAAGAGTATACATACTATGTTATGATCCATACTCAGTCCCCACAATTCTCTCTTTAGGTACAGATGATTTTTATTTTTTTATCAGAAGGCCACTGGAACTGGTCTGGATCACCCAGCTGTTGAAAAGAACCACGTCCATCAGAACTGATCATCAAATAATCTTGCAAGTGGTTCTATTCACATCACTTAGCATCAGTTCATGTAAGTCTCTCCAGAACTCTATGAAATCATCCTGCTGATTATTTTTTATAGAACAATAATATTGCATGACATACATATATCATAACTCACTCAAACATTCTCCAACTGATAGGCATCCACTCAGTTTCCTGATCAGTTGTTCAACCTCCTTACTATTTGTGGGTTTGAGAGCTCCAGAAGTAGATGCTGACATTGTAGACATAGTAGCTCCTAATGCTTGTTCCTTATTTGCTATTGCCCATTTTGTATTAACAAAGCCTGTGTTGGGCTGATCTTTCTCAGAAGTTCCAAGCTGTCTGACTGGAAAATTATTTTACCTTGCATTGTGTGGGTTCTGACATTCCAGGGATGGTTTTATGATGTTATTTAGAAGTGTTTTGATGAGTTTGGAGGAGACTTTGAGACATTCTCTTTTTTCTGCCTCCAGTAATCTTATATTTTATATTAGGTTTTTATTAATATATTTTGGTTTTATGTCAATATAATATCCATCACACTCTCAGAAAACCAAGAAGAACTTACAAGGAAAAGCACAGTTCATTACCACTAACCAACTTTTCCAGTATATACAATTCCATGGAATCTAGTCCATGAAATTCAAGGACTTAAGGAAAAGGGAAAAATCTATTTTGGTTTTGTCCTCCTTTTGGAAGATGGAGGTTCATTCAGTGAAACAGTTAACCACAAGGTATAGAAGATTTTAGCCAACACAATAGAAACTCACCTTCATCAGTACCACTATTTTTCTATTTTGTTGGGGGGAAAATATTTTGAATGGTATATAGGAAAAATGATATTTTTGGTTGTATAATATATATAAAAGACAAGTAGCTGACATTTATCTAGTTTAGTCCTTTAAATGAGAAATTTGAAAGCACAGCTTCTCTTAGAGTCAAGCATTTATAAATAATCAGCTTGTATATATATGGAATTAGTAACATTTTAGGAATAATAAACTAAAAACAAGTGAAAGAGATATTACAATATATTTTTTAAGATCCATAAAGTAATATGAAATAGGAAGGAAATATGATATGTTAAAATATTCTAATTCAAGATAAGAATTTGCTGTGAGAGTATGAATTTGCTATTCTTATTACTTTTGTAATTTCAAAAATGATATTATGTTTTGTAATTTTTTTCAGGAAATCCTTTTAAATTATCAAATATCAAACCTCTCTTAGAGCAGTTAGAATTAGCATTTAATTTTATAGAGACCATTCCCATTCTTACATTGCAAGATATTTCAAATTATCAGCTGACTAGAAAAATGTATTCCTCTACAGTAGTCCTGTACTTTGACAGGTATTCAAAGTGAAGGATCAATTTACATTTTCTGAAAGGGAAGGATATGCAATATATTACTTTACAAATGGATTTTAGAACAGGGAACAAAACTACTTATGTTGATGTTTTTCTAAGGTTACTTTTGTGTGTCTGCTTTTTTTTTTTAACCCCTTTTTAAATGGGTTTCGTATTTACTGATGCATTATGTTCAGATGGCGAAGATTAAGGGCAATCTCAGGAAAACAGCAATAGAGACTTGAGATGCAATTCCCTTTCTCTTTGAAAATGAAAAATAGAGTATATTGGATAGCTATTTATAGTGAGAGTGGTTTTACAATAGAATGATTACTTTCTCATAAGTTATAAATTGATCATTTTCTAGAAAGTTGGCTACTGAATAAAGCCCTTAAAGAGCAAGGAAGATGCATCCTTTTTTCTTTTAAAGTGACTATATTATGAACTTCATAGGTCTGTGCAAGGTGTATTTTTAAAGTGCTTGTGTATATAGGAATTTATAATTTAATCACCCATGAGATAGATTCTTCTCTTTGACACATTAATCTCACATTTTTAGAAATGTTTCGATCAATGATTTGTACAGTCTGTCTGGTTTCACTTGTATGAGGAATATGTTTATTTTTAAATTCATGTATTCTGAGATAAGACCAATTTGCTGAGCCAAGCAAATTTTTTTTACCTAGCAGTAGAACTTCTCAGCAAAGAGTTGAGAGTAATATCAAAATGATTTAATAATATTATGGCTATACGATAAGAACATTTTAGAATATTACTTTAAACCCTGAGAGTTACTATTCTACACTGGGGGAGAAAAGTCACCCCATGATTTCTTGTTGAAAATTAAATAATGGGTAGTATAAAAACAAATGAAATGCATTTCATTTTTAATACAATATATGCCACTTTTATAATATAAGTATGTACTATAAAATATAAGGGGATTTAAAAGTGAAATCCATTACCTCATCACCTTTTCTTTCTACTTTTAGATTGAAAATGCTTGGAAGCACATCTTTCTTCAAATAGTGGAAGAAGTATCATTATTTATAAAGAGGTACCACTAAAATTGGGCACAGGAACTTTAGCTGTGAGGATTGGAACTGAAACATAATTCTCAAATATTCAGTGACTTGCTAAAGATCATACATACAGCCAATAAGTGTCAGAAATGGTGCCTCATATCCAGGATTTCTTGATTCTGGGAGGGGTTTATTTGATTATAAGAATGACATAGAATAATAAAATGATAATTATTCTCTGAATCTCTAAAATAAAAGGCTAATGTAATTTGCATTAATAAAATTATAATTTTCGCAAAAATGGAAATAGTTCTACATTACTCATTCCTGCTATTGCGATCCATACTAAATTCAAGATTTTAATATAGTGGAGGTAAACCCAGAAGAACAATGTGGAAGAACTCAGAAATTATGTCATGGGTTATATCATGAGAACACAGGGACTCTCTATCGCTTATCCTATTAAAATCACACTACAGAGGTTAGAAGGATCAATTCACCTATGAGCATGTTTGTTCAAGATCTAAAAGATCTATTTAGAAACAAATAAACAATGAAAACACACACATGCATACACACACATAAACAAAACATTGGTGTAGTTCATATAGCAAAACTGCTAAAGAAAAAAAAAATCTAATTTAACATAAGAATGGTGGCCCTTCCCATCTTCTCCCTTGAACTTTGAACCTCCTCAATCAAATGAGTTTTTGTTTTATTTTGACAGAACTAGACCATCATATCACTTCTTGGCTATCTTCATACTATGCTTCCTCAATATTAATTATCATCTCCTTTTATGTTCTTCCCTCTCTTAAGGATTCCCACCCTGGGAGTGAGGGGGCTGTAAGTCAGATATTCAGTCTCTCAAATCTTGCTACTCTTTGAGCATGCCATGCATGAGAAAATTAGATAAAACGTCAAGAGCATCTTTACACATGGCTTTGATAGAAATGATATTCTGAGCTATTATCCTGACAAAGAAATTTTCCAGGCATCTATTCTGTTTCTAAAAGATTCCATAAAGGAATTATCCAAGCATAGAAGTTTATATAGAAAATTGCCCTGAAGACAAAAATCATTGAACAATTGCTTTTGGTAGGTAAATTTGTTCCCGGTCATTCTAAGATAATCCTGTACAAAGATATGATAGATTTTATAATGTGTAATGATTTGAAATGAAGAAAACTTACCTATGTAACTAGGGTTACAATGCTCCCCAAAGAACACATTCAGACAATCCTGCCTGCTTCTTTCTGATTATCTGTTCTAGTGGAACATTTGATGGGATGATTTTTTCCTTAGCCTAGCAATTCTTATTGGTTGTATGTGTTTAGAAAGAAGAGACAATTTCTAGTCTCATTTCTTCCTTTTACTCTCTAGCATGTGTGACAAATAATTCTTAGCAGCATATTTTTTTCCATATGGCAGATAGAACATTGGAGGCTCAAATAGTCAAATTTCTATGTTGATTTTTGGTTGCTTTTTAAAAAATATCCAGATTGATAAATAAGAAGATAATATAAATCTGGGAGTTTATAGATTCTGTCTTCCTTTGTTGACTAATGTCAATACAAGTTTTGGCATGAGAGAAGATAATTTTTGAAGAGAAGGATAAAAAAAAAGTCCTCTGTAGGCTTGGAAGAAGGTAGGACTAGAGAAAATCATTTAGGTAAGGCAGTGCCAATTATCAATTCGGCATTCCCCCAAATTATTTTGTTTTAATAGTTTTATGTTGCAATCTTCTATGAGTATATAGGATCAATTGTTACTGTACCTTAAATACTTATTAATTTATGGCTTTGAGATCTTTTTGTATTAAGAATTTCTTGTATGTGTGTGTGTATGTTCATGTGTGTATAAGAAATAGATAGCTGCCCCATACTTTCTTATTGGACATTATTTTTCAAGTTCATCTGCTCTTTAGGGAGTTCCTAGCCATGAAGCAAACATAAATCTTGCATTCCTCTTGCCTCAGGGCAATAGGATGTGGAAATAATGAACTAATGAGTTTAGGGAAAGGAACTTAGCACTTCTCTAGAAACCAGGCTCTCTAGAATTAAGCATAGTGACTATATCTATAAATTCAGAGATGAGCCTCTTAGTGGAACGGGAAAGAGTATATTTCATCAGCTCATCAGACACAGAAATGGTTGTAATTGTTAGAAATACCAAAGCTAAAAGGAATCCTTAGAATCCTTAGGCTCATTTAGTTGAATATCCTACCTACTCACTGTAGCAATTATCTATAAAATAGTCCTCTGCTTGAAAACTTCCCATAAAAATGAATTTACTATTTTCCTAGTGCTTCCTTCCCATTTTCATATAACTCAAATTTTTATAAAGTTATTCCTTATATTGAATAAAAGCCCTAAACTCATTTTATTTTATAAAAAAATTATAATAAATTCCTATAAATCTACCCAGATTATCTTATGCCTTTATCACATAACAACTTTCTATATATTTAAAGATAGGTGCCATCTTTGCTTTGAATGTTCTTTAAATTTAACAAATCTCATTTCTTTTCTCATTCTCCCATGACATAGTTTTTTTAAATCTTAACTATTTTTCTTTCTACTTTGCTCCCATCTGTATTAAAATCTTATATTCATCACTGAATACAATAATCCTGATATGTTATAAACAGATCGCATTATATTATAGAACCACTTCCATTGTAGACATTATAATTTCATTAAAGCACCTTACATTTGGGGGTGATGGATTCTTATCATTCAATTGATTATATTTGGATGCTGGGAAACAAATAAAATCCTTAAATCGTTTTTCTTATAGAAACTGTTATTAAACTGGCTCTCTCCTCTATACTTGGAAAATTATGTTGTTATAACTGTTGTTTGTTCTTCAAACCTGAAGAGGACCAAAATAGTATCTCTATATCAGAGTTAATATATAATTGGTCCAACAGTATCTGAATCAAACCAAGAGTATTTGGAAGGTTCTGTGACAGCTCAGGCACTAATAATGCCTGAACATTTGAGATGGAGAGTTCACGAGATGTATATATCTCCAATTTTCTTCGTGCAATTCTGCTTTGCTTATAATGCATAGCCCTTTTTCTGATGCTGATACATCATGCCAAGTGGTCCTGTGCCAGCATCTTCTATATCTCTCAGTTCCTAATCAAGTTCTTCTGAGAAATGTTGAGAGTGTCCTTGTACTTCATCTTCTGACTTCCATTTGAGTGCTTGCCTTGTGTAAGTTCCCCATAAATTAATCATAAATTCACATTCGGGCTGTGTAGCCAGCCCACCATCGTTGCTCTCTCTGCAGAAGAGTTTCAATGCTTGGTAGTTAAGCTTAAGAGAAGACATAATGTACTGTATAATATCTTGCCAGGTAATCTTCAGAATCTTCCTCAGACAATTAAAATGGAAGCAATTCAATTTTCAAGCATGACACTGGTAGACTTCCCAGTTTCTCTAGCTTACAACAATGAAATCAGCACAATGGCTCTGTAGACCTTCAGCTGGTATGCATCCTAATACCTTTTTCTCTCCCACGATTTCTTTTTGGAGCCTTCCAAATGACTGTCAGGAGACTCAATACAAACAGATTAAAACATTTCTCCCTGCATGAATAGTTTATTGCTGACCTGGAGGGAAAGCTGAGTCAGCACAAAGGAAGAATAGAGGAGAAAAGATGTAGGCAGCTTTAAGAGACTTTGTATACAACACCACATTTGTTCATCTGGGCTGGAACACTCACAAACATCAGATTTGTACTGATGAAAATGACACATAAATTCAGAAGCTGCTAAACAAAAAATGCAAACTCCACAGGCTTTACCATCAGGAGAGTTCATCTGTCTCCAAGAAGGCAGCATTTAACTCCATCAAAAATAAAATTTAAGTGAATCTTAGAGAAAGGCAGAATTTTTGGCTGAGGAAGAAGGCAGCTAAGACTGTTATATATCAAAAGCAACAATCCTAAGCACTTCTAAGAAGTCCTAAATATCATTCATATATCAATGACATCTGATGGTCTCAACTATTCACTGTTGATGGAGTCACACTGTTTACCACCATCACCACCACCACCACTATCACTACTACTACTACTACTACTACTACTACTACTACTACCACCACCACCACTACAACCATCACCAACTACCACAATCACTACCACAATCACCACTGAGTTTTTTGCTTCCTCCTGCAATCTTTTTCCTCTTCCAATTGCCACTTCCACTAAGCATCTATTTCTGTTATTATTATTTTTTTATTAACCAAAGTATTGAGGAGTATGGAGCAAGTTTAGTTTTTTTCCTGCTATCCTAACTTTTGGCAGATTGTTTTTACCACCACTGTCAGCCAGTCAGCAGATATCTATTAAACACCTATTATGTAACAGGCACAGTATTGGGAATACAAAGAAAGGCAAAAGATAGTCCCAGACTTTAAGGAGATTATAATCTGATGGGGAAGAAAACTTCTAAAAAGAATAAGGTAAGGGGTGGCAAAAATATCCAGCATATGGACCTGACGAACCTGGTAACAGATGAGGAGATGATTGCCCTCAACTCCCTCCTTAAATTAAGAAATTTGAGAGGAACTTTTTTTATATCTGTTCTCTATCCTTCCCAATCACTCATATGTGTCTATGTATGGATTCAATGAAAGCCTTTCCTACCTTCTTTATATCTTTTCCCTTTGTTCTTCATTTGTTGTTTTTGAGAAAAAATGGCAGCCTCCTTTTTCAAGTTTAACCCCTCAATATATGTCCTGGACATCTACTCACCTTTGTATTAAATCTGACTTTATTAGATTCAGCTCACTTTATTAGTGTAATTATGTTTCAGCTACTTGATTTTGTCACATAGAATTTATTCTCTATTCTTCCTCCCCAAATCTATTATTCACCAACTCAATATACTTACCTTCAATAAGTCCAAATCACTGATGAAAATGTAAAACATAGCAAAGCTACAATATCAATACAATCCTTCTTAATTGACATTAATCCACCAAAGAAGACACTTTGATTTTAATAATTATCTAGGTGAGATTTCAATTTCATTCATTTATTAAATTTATTAAATCCATACTATGTACAAGGAATCATCTGTGTCTGTAGTCTATTTTTTATCCCTAAATTCTCCATGAGAGATTTTGCAATTTCCTGCATGAAATTAGTTACATTATATCTATAATATTTTTAATATGTGCTCATTAGGACCAAAATGAAAGGTTAACCCCAATTGAATGCACTTTAATATACTTTAAGGATGAATTAAATATAATGTTCAGTTAATGAAAAAGAGACATTATTATTGTGATTATTAAACATTTCATAGCAGTTAGGATTGTTAATTCAATTTCTCTCTTCCATTTTAGTATGAAGTCATGATTTTATTGATGTAAGGGATCACCTGATAAATAAACTCCTATTTATCAATTCAGATGAGCAATTGTTCTGAAACTTGTAGTCTTAGAATATTATCTTAGGCACTAGAAAGTTAAATTAATTACCCTGGGTGCCCAACTAGCTGAATCAGTAATAATACAAAACAAGGACATGTATTCATGCATATAAACATAGATGCATTATTTTATATTTTGAAATTTATAAGATATATGGCTTTTATGTTTTTGTTTTTTATCTTATTTTAAACACTGGTATACATATATACTATATATATATATACACACATACTACTATACTAATACTATATACTACTATATATACACACTACTATACTATATATATATACTATATATACTTCTATATACAAACTGAGTATCTTGTGCATATGCTGATGTGTGTGCAAGTTTCTTGATAGCTAGCCTGCAAAATGTTTTTATTTATATTGTTTTATTTTATTTAGTACCTGAAATCTCCATGAGAGGCAACCTGTATTAGTGGGTACACAATTGGCATCAATATCAGAGCGACCTGGCTTCAAATTTTGCCTCTAAGTGGCCCAATAAAACTTCACTTAATTTTGCAGTATCCCTGATTCAGAAAAACTTGTGATGTGCATTGGTAGAGGGAATTTGCTCATCAGGACAACTATATCAATGAAATCATAACTTTCATACTAAATGTAAAGGAGGAATTTGAAGTGACTATCTTTCTTGTTATGATATATCTATTTCTTCATGGGCCCCCTTTAATTTTACCCCTGGTACATGATTTGGGCATAAAGGGTGATACCATAAACAAATTAGGAGAACAAGGAATAATTTACCCTAGCAGATCTTTGGAGAAGGGAGTAATATATATCTAAAGAAGAACTAGAGAACATTACGAAATGCCAAACGGATAACTTAGATTACATTAAATTAAAAAGTTGATGCACAAACAAAACCAACAGAAAAAAGATTAAAAGTGAAGTATAAAGCTGGGAAAATTTTTTACAGCCAATGTTTCTGATAAAGGTCTCATTTCTAAAATATGTAAAAAAACTGTGTCAAATGCACAAGAATGCATGCCATTCCCCAATTAATAAATGATCAAAGGTATGAATAGACAATTTTCAGATGATGAAATTAAAGCCAGCTATAGTTTTGTGAAAAAAATGCTCTAAATCATTATTGGTTAGAGAAATACAAATTAAAATAAAAACAACTCTGAGGTACCACCTCACACTGCTCAAATTGGCTAAGATGACAGGAAAAGATAATGCTAAATGTTGGAGAGAATGTGGGAGAACTGAGATATTAATGCTTTACTGGTAGAATTGTGAAATGATCCAAGCATTCTGGAGAGCAATTTGGAACTATGCCCCAAAAGCTATCAAACTGTGCATACACTTTGACCCTCTACTGGGTCTATATCCCAAGGAAATCATAAAGGAGGGAAATGGACCCATATGTGCAAAAATGTTTGTAGCAGCTCTTTTTGTGGTAACAAAAAATTGAAAAATAAGTAGAGGCCCATCAATTGGGAAATGGCTGAGCAAGCCGTGGCATATGAAGGCAATGGGATATTATTGTTCTATAAAAAAAGATGAAAAAGTTGATTTTAGAAAGGCCTGGAAAGATTTACATGAACTAATGCTAAGCAAAGCAAGAATAACCTGGAATACAATGTACACAATAATAGCAAATATGTGCAATGATCAACTAGGAAAGGCTTTGGTCCTTATCCAAAACAATTTCTATAGACTTTGAACAGAAAATGCCATCTGCATACAGAAAAACATCTAGAGTCTGCTACGTTTGCTTCTTTTTTTTTCTGTTGTTTTTTTTCTCTCTCCCATGGTTTTCCCCTTTTTCTCTGATTTTTCTCTCTCAACATGATTCATAAAACAATGTATATTAATTTATATTAAAATTAAATAAATTTACTACAAAAATGGGGAAAAAAGATAATTTCACCCCCCAGAACTCTAATAACACTTATTTTGCTTCTTTGTTGTTTTTTTTTAATTTAAAAAAAAAATTTGATTACTTCCCAATTATGTTAAAAAATAAAAAAAAAATATTTAACATTTTAAGTTCCAAAATCTATCTCTTCCTCCTGTTCTTCATACCTCCTTAAGAAAGCAAGCAATTTAATATTAATTTTACACATGAAGCCATATAAAGCATAATTCCCTATTGGTCCATATAATTATTTTAAGTGTGTTATCTACTGTATCAATCCATGAGCTGCTTGAGCACCAGTATTAAGTTTCAGTAATCTTATTATTTTCCTCAATATTCAGAGCAGGGAATTGAACAGAATATACACTTGGTAAATGTTAGATAGATTTAAGTTTAATACTAAACTGATGGTTTTAATTTTCAAGAATACTGTGTACTTCATCACTTAAATTCCATTTATTTTCTCTGTATTAGAAACAAAGATGATTTAGAAATGACATAATTTTTTTGGTGCTGCATAAAAAATGTCATCATATACCACAATTTGTTCAGCCATTCTTTGCAAATAATATGAGATGTTACTCTATTCAAAGTCTCTGGTAAACTGCTTTCCAGTTTTCCCAGCTTTTTTGTCAAATAGTGAGTTATTATCCTCAAATCTTGGATTTTTGAGTTTGTTAAACTTTAGATTACCATTGTCATTTACTACTGTGTTTTGTGTATTTAATATAGTACACTTATTCATCATTTTAGCTAGAAGGATATTGTTTTAATGATTACTGTTTTGTAATACCCTTTGAAATCTAGTACAAAGTCATAGACAGCTAGGTGGCTCAGTGGAAAAAGCTCTGAACTTGGAGTCAGCAAACCTGCGGTCAAATTCAGCCTTGGATTTTCATTAGCTGTGTCTATAAGGCACATCACTTAATCTGTGTTAGCCTTAATATATAGGGAAAGGAAATAAAATTATCCAGTGTATTTGCCAAGAAAATTCCATAAGTGTGTCACAAAAAGTTGAAAATGATTGAATTATTGAAAATCTAATAAGCAATTTTTCTTATTTCATTATGGGCTGAAAATGTATTTAAATTTCCTTTTTTCTGCATATGAATATGATGTTTTATTATTGTTTGTCTTTTCCCTAATGCATGGCTAGTTTTTGTGAAAGTCTTATGTATAGGTAAAAAAAGGCTACACTTCTTTCTCTCCTCTTTCCTTTTTCTTCAAAAGTCTATCATAACAAACATCTCAAAAAGTTTATTTCCTTAACTTTTTAAAATTTATTTTATGGTCAGAGAGGAAAAAAGTTGAGGTCCCGCTCATTACAGTTTCACAGTCTTATTTTTTCTTGAAAATTCATTTCACTCTTTTTCAAGAATATGAATCAGATGCCATTTTGTAAATAGATGTTTAATTATAATAATTATTTCATTCTCCATAGTATATTTTATTGAAATGTGGTTTACTTACTTGTCTCTTACTTAGTTCCAATTTTGCTTTGGCCTTCACTGAGATTTTGATTGTTACTTGCTCTCCCCACTCCTAAGATAAAGCATAATAGATTCTGTTCTATCCTTTTATTTTAATCTTTCTGGTTTTGTCTCTCTGCTTCAAGTATATTCAAATCTGTCCTGGATTTGAGACTAAAGTCCTTGACCCTCGGTGAGTGACCACAAACACTCATTCCCATTAGGTAATTATGACCAGGGTTCTGGGTCCCCTAGAGATGGATGTTCTAATTAATCCTTTTGGCTTTTAGACTGTGACTAGAAACCATACATGAGCAAAATAACAAGACTCTAAATCCAGTGCCAACAAGGTCCCTGGAATCTTCTTTTGACCATTTGTTTCATGCATGCACACACACACATGTGCACACACACACACACACACACACACACACACAGTATTCAAGTATTCAAGGATTGAGAGTTCTGGAAGATGTTCTTGTTAATGAAAGTGTTTCCAAGAGCCCCTGTGCCTTGGTGCGACTTTTGTTGTGCTATCTGCTTTAAGCAGATCCTTCCTGCAAACCTCCTAAATTTCTTGGGCTGCATAAAAGAGTTTCATTGGACCATTTGTTACTTCTGCTCTTCCAGGTTTGGATTTGAGAAGTTATTTTAGAGTTGTTTGTAGGGAAATTTTGGAGAGCAGAACTGATTTTTTTCTCTGTTCTATCATCTTGACTCAGGCTTTCCAAGCTAAATACAGTTTTGCCAAAACAAATGTACTTTTTTTCCTCCAAGAAAACTCCTCATCCTTTAGTTTTCTTCTGAGCCAAGTTGAAGTTGATTCTTTGATAGGGTAAGAATTCCCCTTGTTCTGTGTTTTCTTTTTGTCCTCAAAACACACTGATCATATCAGGAATGATTCATGCACCTTAGTTAAATCTGGATCTTGACTTTCAAAATGCAATAACATATAAACTAAAAAATTTAATTAAATGGGATGGATGAAGTCAGGTAGAAAGGCATTTCTATTCTCATTTTATCATTGCATTATCTAATTCCTAGTCTATTTCCCCTATTCCAAGGCTTCATACCATTAAAAAAATGTTCACTACTTCACTTCATTCTGGTTCACCCTAATTTCTCTATAGATAATCTTTTGTCAGCAAAAGAAGTAGCTGCTATAAAAAAAACTGCTTTGACAAGAGTTTCAAATACAAAAGGAAAAGAACTTCATATATTTTTTTGGTTGACTGAAATCTCAGGAAGTAAAAGGAAACAGTGATCTGCTAATCAGATATTTTTCAAAATTGATTACAGGGTAAATAAAAGAGGAATACAATGATTTTGGTAGTAAGCAAGACAATCAAATAAACAGAGGATAACAATTTCTGGTCAAAGTCTAGCATTG
This sequence comes from Sminthopsis crassicaudata, assembly GCF_048593235.1. Taxonomy (NCBI): domain Eukaryota; kingdom Metazoa; phylum Chordata; class Mammalia; order Dasyuromorphia; family Dasyuridae; genus Sminthopsis; species Sminthopsis crassicaudata. Next base: position 48,508,270 of record NC_133622.1, read on the forward strand.
TTTTGATGACCAATTATTTAAAGGAACCCAGATGAAAATTGAAAAATTAATTCTATATTGAACTTCATAAAGTTTCAAGTTGATGTTCTTGCTTAATAAAATATTCATGGGTCATTTTATAAAGTACCTTCATACTATCAATAGAGAAATGAACATTTCTTAAATTTCTGTTCATCTTTGTCATATTTTATATTCATATCAGGAAGATTTAATTGTAGGTTTCTTTCTCTATTCTCTTTTCCCCTTTCTCTGTCGCACTGCCAACTCAAGCCCTCCCCTCAAAGATGCATATATTGACATTTTCATCATTTTTAACATTAATTTGACAGTTTTGTTTTTCTGAGTTGGAGTATGAAAGCATCTAGCAATTATCTCTCATTGATATTCCATCCTAGTTAGTGTGCTTCAAATATAAGGATTAGCATTTATTATTTTCAGTACTGTCTCCTGGTGTGCTTTGTGTGGAGAAATCTTTAATTTCCATATGTGTATCTAATATGTATATCTCTTTGAAATGCTGCTGAAATAATTTGGATCTTTGTGAACTACTACTATCTTTTATCTTTCTAATCTATATTTTAAAGTTAAAAAATTTAAAACCAAATATACATAGTGAGTTGAAATAGTTATAAAATTGTTTATTATAAAGAAGAAGCTCTGAAGTGTTTTGTTTGTTGTTTTGGTTTTTCTTTTTCTTTTGTCACTGTCATGAGTAAATAAATGATAAAATATCTTCATGAGTTTAAATCTGGTCTGTGACACTAGCTATTTGAATGCAGGCAAGTGACTTAAACCTGTTTGCCTTAATTCTACAACCATACAATGAACTAGAGAAGGCAAAGGCAAACCACTCCAATATTTTTGCCAAGAAAACACCAAAATGGGGTCACAGAGATTCGCACAATTGAAATAATTGAACAACAACTATTTGGTGAAGATTATGACTCTTTCCTAGAAGAGACTTCATGCTATTTAGTAGAATAAATTAGAATACTGAGGATATGAAATTAAGTCATTTGTACTGAACTAAAGAGGTAATTATCTTCTATCCAAGTTCATGATTCCCCTGAAATGTCTGTAGATACTTTTGAGTATTCTGTACATAAGTAGTTTTTGATCTAATCATAATGCTCTCTTCTTTCATCCCTAAACATTCTCTCTTTTTGTCTCATATATCTGCAATGCTCTCTTTCCTCCATTTCAACTGATCTCTCTGGATTTCTTTTAAATCTCAACTAAAATTCCATCTTCTACAGGAAGCCTTTCCCAAGCCTTCTTAATTCCGATGACTTCCCTCTGTGTTATTTTTTAAGTATCCTGCATATAGGTTGTTCTGAATTTTTTTTGCAAGTCCTATCCCCCATTAGATTGGGAGCTCTTTGAAAGAATGAAGATCTTTTGCCTTTATTTTTGTATTCCCAGCACTTAGTACAGAATCTGGCACTATAAGTTGCTTAATAAATGAAATGCTCACTCTTCCTTTAGCAACTTTCCACTCTTGCTGTTCTTGTACCTTAAAATGCAATTGACCACTTCATTGGTCACTTCAGTTATTGCCTTGGCTCTAAGAATCTGTATCATGCAGTGGTCACTCCAGTAGCCCATATAAGCAGATATGAGAGAAAAAGATGGCAGATTAAAGGCAGTGACCCAGCTTAAGTTTCCCAACAATCCTTTCAAAAATAATGTAAACCAAATTTTGGCTCAGTAGAGCAGGGGTGAGTTGGTTTCCAACCAAAGTAAATTTGAGAGGTCAAAAGAAGAAATCTCTGGCACATTGGTAGAGGTCTTTATGGAACTTTCACATAGGCAAAAACTGCAGCAGCAAGAGCAACAGCAACAACAACAGTTCAGAGTATAGGTGGGTCAGACAACCGGTCAAAAAATGATTAAAGTGACTCCTGGCTGGTACTGGAAGGAGATGATATTGATTATCAACATTATCACTCATATAAAATTCTGGATTAGTCTATGGCTTAGAGATTTTTGGAGGTCAGTCATAAGGCCCTGGCCATAATAACTAAACAGAGAAAAAGGCTAGTACCTTTGGCTTTAGGGTTCAAGGTGTCATTCTTAGAAAAAGACTAGAGCACAGACAAGAAGAACAGTGCTCCTAGATTTATATTACCTTGTAAAAACTAAAAACTTGCATATGCCCAGAAGTAACACTAAAAGCAACTGCACAAAGAAGGCTGAAGCTTGGGGCAGTTCAAAAGTTCAAAAAAAATGAGAGAGGGCTAGAAAATGAGAAAACAACATAAATAAAATAATTTGTTATACAAAGATATAACATAAACTCAGAAGAAGATAATATAAAAAAAACCAGCTACCAAAAAAATCCTCAAAAATGCTAATAGGGTCCAAATCCAATCAGAATTGCTATAAAAGTTAAAGAGAAAGGAGTGGTAGAGAAAAAATTGAGAAAGAATTGAGAGTGATGTTTTAAAAAGAGAATTAACAGCTTAGTAAAAAGAAGCACAATTGGCCTAGAAAATAGACTTAGGAGAGATAATTTAAGACTTATTTCACTACTAGCAAGTGGAGCCAAGATGGCAGAGAGGATACACCTCTATTTCTGAGCTCTTCCCACAACCCTCATACTAACTACCAAATCCAGCCTCTGAGTTACTTCTGCACTGACAGAAGCCACAAATATTGGGAGTCTAATAAATTACCAGCAGAAGACAATTTCAAAGATCTCCAGAAAAGGTCTGTTTCAATAGGAAATGGAGGGAGATGGGCCAAGCACAAGCAAGCCGAAGGCAGATTTTGAGTGCAGGCAGCACAGACCTGGGGCAGTGTGGGATCCATAAGCTAGAGAATCCATGGGAAGGAATCTATACAAGTGTTTGCTACTCTGTCCTGGATGCAAGTCAGAAGATCAGCAGAGAAGGTATAAAACATCCAACACAAACACAAAAGATACACAGAGAATCCCAAAATGCCAGAATTCTACAAGATCTGTCCATACTCACCCAGCACTTGAAGTCAATCAGCACTGACCCAGCACAGCTGCTGCTGCTTGTAGAAGAAGCTTGGACAACAACCTTTTGACCTAAAAGCAGATGTCAATTTAAAAAAAAAAATGAGCAAAAAAGCAAAAGAACCCCACAGATAGTTTTTTATGGTGAAAAAGAAGAACAGATTTCAAACTCCGAGGTCACTAAAAACAGATCATCTCCAGATAAAAGGCCCAAAGGATGATATAAATTAGTCCCCATCTCACAAGGCTCTCTTGGGGAAAAAAAAAATTAAAAAGGAGCTTAAAAGAGAGGTAGAAGAAAAAATGGGGAAAATAAATATCTTTGCAAGACATTTTGGAAAAGGGAATACAGACATTATAGAAGACAACTCCTTACCAAATAGATTAAGTGAAATGGAAAAAGCATATAACACCTTCCAAAATAGATTTGACTATTGGAAAATGGAAATGGGAAAAAAAATCCCTGAAAAACAGAATTTGTTAAATAGAAAAAAAATCATAAAACAAAACAACTCATCTAAAAATTCAATTGGACAAATGCAAAAAAAATTAAAAAGGTAAATTAAAATAATTCACTAAAAATCAGAACTAAACAAATGGAAATGAATAACTCAATGAGACATCAGAAATCAGTCAATAAAAACCAAAAAAAGAAAGGAAGAGAAGAGAAAAGAAGAGAAAAGAGAGAATAGAAGAAAATGTAAAATACCTACATGGAAAAACCTAGAAAAGAGATCTAGGAGAGACAATCTAAGGATTATTAGACTTTCTGAAAACCATGATGAAAACAAACAAACAAACAAAAAAAAAAAAAAACAAAAAAACACCACCTAGACATTATCTTACAGGAAATCATCAAAGAGGGCCCATGCCCTAGAATTAGAAGGGAGGTGGTTGGTAGAAGTAAAATAGAAATTTGAAGAGGGAAAGGATAAAAAAAGAGAAGCAGAAGAAAAAAGATTGGAGAGAAAAACACCGTAATCATAACTATAAATATGAATTGAGTTATCTCACCCACTCACTCAGAAAATAAAAGCAGATAGCATAAGGGATTAGCAATCAAAATCCAAAATTATGGATTTTGGAAAAAAAAACATGCGAACTAGAAATATATATATATATATATATGGAGTTAAATAAAGGACTGAAATGAAATCTAACATGTTTTATCTGGAGTTTTAAAACAAAGGCAAAAGTAGTAGTCAAAATCCAAAGCAAAAGCAATTTCATTGAACGAGCTAACCAGAAAAAAAAAAAAAAAAAAAGCTATACTAAAATAAAAAAATAAGCAAAAAATAACAACAGCAATATAACCCACCATATACAAGGAAGCCACATAAA